>NC_053168.1:131971198-132088698 GCF_016835505.1 Polypterus senegalus
TCTTAAAAAAAAATATTTACATACAGTTCGTACGGTCTGGAATGGATTAATTGTATTTACATACAATCCTATGGGGGAAATTACTTCGGGTCACCGAGGTTCCACTGTATTTCTTGTTCATTTGATTTGCAAACAAGTCACACGATTCATATTTTCATTTGATTTGTCAACTGAATCACTGAATCATTACCCAAGAATGAGTCACACAGTTCTCATTCTATAATTTGCAAACAAACCACACAATTTCCATTCATTTTATTCACTAAGCAAATTACTGAATTATTACCCGAGAAAAAGTCACTCAATTCTTGTCCTTCTGATTTGCAGTCAAATGTTTCTCACTTGTTTGGTTTACAAAGTGAATCTCTGAATCATTGCCTGAGAAGGACTCACACAATTCTCGTTTATTGGATTTACAAATGAGTCACACAATTTTCATTCATTTGATACGTGAAAATGAGTCACCGAATCATTAATGAAAACAAGTCACACAATTCTTGTTCACTTATAATTTTCAAACTTAGTGTCTGATTTTGATTATGCATTTCCACTATATTGTCATTTTTGTACTTTCAAAGATTTGAATATTATATAAACATATAATTAAAAAAATAAATATGTCTATCTATCTATCTATTATATAGTGCCTTCATTCTTAAAAACCATTGGTGCCAGTGCAACAGATCAGTGTCCATTTTGCCTTCAGAAAGAAACAACATCCTTTATTTCTGTATTGTACCAGATTAAAACCATTGCTGAATGTCCTTGCTTTATTGTTGATGAATTTGGGAATTGTATTTAATTAACTCATTTATATTTTTGGAATGTCTTTGTCAAGAATTTGTAAAGGGAGTGTTTACTTTGCAATTTTTTGTTAGGCCAGGCTAAGATGGCAACTTTAAAAACAAGAAGAAATAGAGATAAAGATCTGAAAACCACTAATGCTCTATTAATGTTCAAGGTCCTCCTTCAAAGGAGATTGCAGATTAAATTTGCATATTTTAAACTAATTAATCAATTAGATATATTTAGAGAAATCTGGGCTGTAAATGATGTTTTATGTTCCATGGAAAATGAATGTCTGGTACTAAAGTATGAGTAGAAAAACTTTGTTTTAAAATGTTGTTGAATTTTGGCTGTTAATTTGACTGCAGTTGTGTTATAATTGTTAATAAAGGTCTGTTTAAAATGAAAACAATGATAGTGTCTTTCCTATCTATCTATCTATTATATAGTGCCTTTCATATCTATCTATCTATCTATCTATCTATCTATCTATCTATCTATCTATCTATCTGTTATATAGTGCCTTTCATATCTACTGTATCTATCTATCTATCTATCTATCTATCTATCTATCTATCTGTTATATAGTGCCTTTCACAATCTATCTATCTATCTGTTATATAGTTCCTTTCATATCTATCTATCTATCTATCTATCTGTCCTGCCGACTATACTGAAATTAAAGTCTATCTATCTCTCTATCTATCTGTCTTGTTGTTGTTATTCATTTTCTGCTCACCCATTTTATATAGCTCCTGTATCTAGTTATGTTTAGCTATATTCTATGGTGCTATACAAATAATGCTATTATTGTTTTTATTATTATCTACTATATGATCACCCTTAATATCCACCTATCTTATACTTAGTACAGTCTATGTTATATAGCACCTTTTTATCTCTCTCTTTATCTATATGTATTGTATTGTAAGGAATTCCATTTTTTTGTGTGGACTTTCTGCTCTGCCAGAGACTCTGCAGGTATTCCCATCTTGGTATTCCCACTTTTCTCCCACTTAAAGAAGTTATGTTTGTTCTTAGCACCAAAGTGGCCCATGTATTGGCGTGCGCATGAGTGGAGCATGCTGGGTAGTTTCCTGCTTTTAGACATTTGTTGCCTTTTTCCAATTTTTTTTAGAGTTCCTTTATCAAATAAGCTATTTTTGCTCTCATTTTGGGGTTAATTTTTGACCACTAAATCTAATTCTATTATCAAAATGTATCTATTCATTATAATTATGAAGTCTTTTTTTAGCTGTTTCATCTACCATTTTGTAATTTTGTTGCTATTTTGGTTTCCGGTTGTTAGGGATAACACACTTGTTGATAGGGGTGTGTCTCCGGAGGTCGTGGTGACCTTTGATGACCTTTGACTCTTGACAACACTTCCTCCTCCGATCTCTTGTTGCTTCTGCTAACTTTTCTACCTTCAATTCCTGATGTTTTTGACCTTTGACTCTTGCTTTTCAACCACAAGTTTTTGTCTCATGTGGTAATACAAAGGTAGCGAGGTTACACTCATCAAATGTGGTCAAGGGATGTCTTCACTAATAACACCCTGTGTTAGTCCCCTCTATCAAAGAATCAAAAATAAGCCCAGGAATTTGTTGCTTTCTCGTTAAATCTGTTTGGCCCTTTTGTCTTAGAAGCTTGTTATTATTAATCTCTTGATTTTGACCCTTTCTCTGGCTTTCGTTCATCTTCTGGTTCACTCTCCAACCACAGATGTAATACCTACCTGGAGTTACAGTATATGCATGTGCATCAGAGGGCCATCTTCTGGGCTCAGCACAGGCAAGCACTTCCTCTCCAGGGCACAAGGGGCCGCTGTCACTAATGGCCTCTTTTTCCACCCACAGCTCTGAGAGACCACCCAGTGAGGGTAAATGACTCCGCCCCTTTTGATCCAGCAACTATAAAGCTGGGACACTTCCACTAGGAGTGTTCTAACTTTGGGAAGGGCAGACCACCAGACAGAGCTCCGACCTGAAACTTTGACCACTCTACTGAGCTTGACTCCCTTTGCTAGAAAGGCAAAAACAGCCTATTTGTGTTATCCATCCATCCATTATCCAACCCGCTATAACCAACTACAGGGTCACGGGGGTCTGCTGGAGCCAATCCCAGCCAACACAGGGCGCAAGGCAGGAAACAAACCCCGGGCAGGGTGCCAGCCCACCGCAGGGTTATTTGTGTTATTTTTATTTTATTTTTTGTTACACATTTTAGTTACTAAAAGGGTTGACCTGGTTGGCACCCCAACATTTCTTTGTTGGACTTTGTGTGTTTCCTCGGTCAACGACAATGTTTATTGTCGAGCAGTTTATGATTTTTTTCATTTCACGTTGGTGTTTCTGTGGTTTATTTGTATTGTCATTTATTTTGACAGTGTTTATTTTTTGCTCTCATCTTGTTTTCTTTGTTAACATAACATCATTTGGAGGCTTCATGTAACAACATCGTGGAAGTGACAAAACATAAACACAACGGTATCTAAACTGGACTGTAATTCCCAGCAGCCCCAGGATCACTGAGCCATTAACCCTTCTCTAACTTCCACATTTTTTATTCCAGGAGGAGTCACACAGGATTACGTTTATAATTGAAGACCGGACTCTTGACGAATGAATGAGGGAGAGAGGTGGATCATCAATTCAAATAGTAACACCCATGTGACTTTAGTTTCCCGTTTATAATATGCATCGATTTTTTTGGACGTATCTAATGATATTTTAGGAAACAAAATGCCTGTGTTTTGCTCAGTCCAAGCATACAACTGAATAACTGACACGTGGATTGTGAGACACGAGTAACATGATTTATTTTTTTCTTTTTCACATCGTTTGCCATTGTACAGTATTGGCCACCATTGTCTTGTATTATATCATAAATGTTTATTTGTCTCCATTCCACATGGAAATGTAAGAGTAAACATTTTTCTTGGTCAACACTACAACTGTCACAGGGTAAGTAACGTACAAAAAAATGTCATTTTTGGGTGGATCACTAGATGTCATTATTTGGGTAAATTTAATAAAGTCATTACAGGCACAACTTCAGTTTTGAAAAACAAATAAAGTGGAGAATTTATGAAACGCACATCCTTTTCCAGTCATTAAAAGCTGGAGGTGGGGGTTAAGGTTGAAGTAGGGGGTGCTGTGTGACTTTATGTTAATCAAAATGGCTGGAGGCGCAATTTGAAAGGTAAGTCCGTTTTTAAATGAGAGCAGCAGTAAGTGTGAGAGTGGGCATGGCTTTGTGCCAATTAGCAGATGTGCACTTGATGACATTTAAGAAGTGTAAGGGACAGACTGGCACTTTACTGGGGACATTTCCCCTGGTGCCTTTGGTGAAAATTAGGCCCGTAACAGTAGTCACAAAAGTGCCATGCATTTTAATATTTTACGCTTTGACTTTATGCAAGTAGCTTGTCAGGCACGTGTTAATCCACTTTACAAAGACATTCACAATCCATTGTCTTTTCTTATGAGGAGTTTTTTATTAAAACAACATAAAAAAAAATAAACAATATGTAACAGCAACAAACCCCTAACCCTAACCCTAACCTCCCCCTGCATGCATCCTTCCCACGACTGTCCCACTAACTCGCCACACTGGCACTGTTATGTTTAGATATTATTTTATATTTATCTATTGTGGATTTCTGTGGGTGGGACCCCAAGGGTCAGAGCCACCATCATGCCACTGTCTGTATATTTCAGGCTGGGGGGAATTAGACAATCAGGGGTGCCTGGATTGCGAGGGAATGTGTTTCATCGTAAGTATTCCCACGGATTCTTCTGGATTATTGAGGATTTTTGCTCTGTCTGTGGTTATTTTTGTCATTTGAAAGAATTGCAGATTTGAACTTGTTTGCCTTTTTGGCTACATTCACATTCAATTCACCTTACAGTGACACAAATCCAATGCTTTCAGGGCTGCGAGGACACAGAATTCCGATCTTCCGATCAAATTGAGTCACTTTCATTTGTGCTCCTAGGTCGGATATGTACGGTATCTGGTTCTTGGCCTTGTGACATGAATGCGAATGGTCCAGTCGGAATTTGCGTGTTTTTTTGGCCTATTTGCATGAGTTGAATGCTGTTGTCGTCATCAGCCAGCTCTGGCATTGCGGCAAACCAACAATGGAGGAGAGCTACAGCTGTGACAGCAGTCATGGTCCAACCATCACTGGCTCTATTCTCGTACCAACACTTGGTGCAGCAGTGCTAAGAATAGTCACCAAAACGGCAAAAGCTAACCGTTCGGCTTGTTTTCGCCTTCTCAGCCTAACTGTTTGTCATCCTCCAGAGCAAAATACAATGCATACACTAGCCATTAGTGTGTCCATTTTGACGGTTTTAAAACCACAAGCCATCTCACGAATGTGCAGTTTCTTGATGTTGGTGACACAGATAACTCATCCACAAACATATCAACGTACGCATGCGTGCCGTTTCCAGCAGAGTCCAGCTGCAGAAGAGACAGCCTGAAGCCTCGGACAGATTCAGCGACCTGAGACATTCTGAGGCCAGTAAGCTAACGTCCCTGTCAGTGGCATCGTTTTTGACTCCACCCACTTTCCAAAAGCCACTCCCCTGTTTCACCGAGGTACTGACGCGTATATTACACGCACCTCTTAGTTCCTGCCCTCAAACCAGTGGACTCGGTAGTTTTGAGGCCTGTCTATCTCCACATTTCTTAAACTTCTAAACTATTGAGGTCTCTCAGTTCTGCACCCGAAGCAAAACCAAAGAATAGATGTGTCTTTTGTTATTGGTTATATATATATATTGTAATGGATGGCCGGCCATTTATCCCGGCCAATACCCCCAAGCCGCCAGGTGGAGCCCTCCTTGCAGCGTGGAGGTCCCCAGAAGACCAGCAGGGCATCATGGACATTGGAGTTTTTATGCAAAGCCCTGCTGGATGCCGTGGGGGCCACAGGAGGGAGCTGCAGGGAGGACCGAGGGCTTCTTCGTGCCCTGTGACCCGGAAGTTCGTCACAGGAAGAGCGACGGACTTCCGGGTTGAAGAAAGGGACTATTTACCCTGACCCGGAAGGGAAAAGGACTTGTGGACTATTGGGCAGAAACACTTCCGGGTCAGGGATTATAAAAGGACTATGGGAACTCCCAGACAACACAGCTGAGCTGGGTGGAAGGATGGCAACGCGTCTGGGAGCTGGAGGATTGTTTATTATTGTATTATTGTGAGTTTAATGAGAATTGTGGTGGAGAGTGTGCTTTGTGCACTGTGGCAAGAAAATAAAGTCAACATTTGGACTTTTACCTGGTGTCTGGAGTCGTGGACAGGGGTTCAAGGGAGCGAGGACGTCCCCTATCGTTCACAATATATATATATATATATATATATATATATATATATAGTGAAAAGGACAGACAGACACCAGAATGTCCAGAAAGCACACATTTATTAACTTCACAGCACCACAATGCCAACAGTCTCAGTCTCTTTCTCTTTCTCTTCTCAATGACCTCCACTCCCCTCCTCCCAACTCCGGCTCATCTTCTGGAGGGAGGCGGACCCTTTTATAATGACCCGGATGGGCTTCAGGTGCTCCGTATGATGACACTTCCTGGTGGGGTGAAAGTGTCAGAAGAGCACCCGGAAGCACTCCCTGGGATTTCGTCCAGCAGCACTTCCTGGTGTGGCAGAAGTGCTGCCATCCAGGGTTCCAACAACATCTTCACACAGGGATGAGCTTTGCAGCTCCGTGACCCCCATGCATTCCAGAGAGGCTGCCCTCCTGTGCTCCAGGGAAAGTACTGTCCCATTTCCAGTCCCCTGCTTCTTCCGGAGTATATATATACATACTGTATACATATATATTTTGTGACAGGGGCGCTATCGCTCCCTTGAACCCTTGTTCAAGACGCCAGACACCAGATAAAAGTCCAAAAGTAGACTTTATTTATACTGCACAGTGCACAAAGCACCCTCCACTCCACAATGCTCATTAAATCAATCACAATAACTACAATAAACTCTCCTCCACTCCCAGATGCGTTGCCACCCTTCCAAGAAGCTCAGCTCCCAGTCTAGGAGCTCACATAGTCCGTTTATATTCCCTGACCCGGAAGTGTGTTCTAATCCCCAGTCCATGTGATCTCCTATCACTTCCGGGTCAGATAAAAAGTCCTTTTCTTCACCCCGGAAGCACGTCATTCCCCTTGTCCATGTGACTCGGACGTACTTCCGGGGCGTAGGGTAAATAACTACCGTTCCTCCCTGCAGCGTCATCTGGTGGCCCCCACGGTATCCAGCAGGGCTGTGGATAAAGACTCCAATGTCCATGATGCCCTGCTGGTGTTCGGGGCACCTCCATGCTGCAGGGAGAGCTCCACCTGGTGGCTTGGGGGTATCGGCCGGCCATACACCACAATATATATATTGTAGCCGCTTTGTGTAAGGTGAAGTCAGGCACGGTAAGACGCTGTCAAAGAAATCTCTCAGTCCAAAAGTTCGTTTTAAAGATATTTAGTGAAAGTTAAAGGCAAATAATCCATACAAGAATAAAAAGAAAAATAGTTACACACAAAGGATAAAGACAAAAAAAGGGAAAAATGTATCTTCTATAAACTTAGTTTTTCTTATGAAGCTTTGGTTACTTCTGTACTTAAAGGTTATTTATTTCTTCTTCTGTATGCTTTAAACATACGGTTCAAAACTTAGATCTTTTAATTTACGAGTTACTTTACACTCAAAAGACCCTTAGGCCATTGGCACTTAGATATGCGCCAAGCTCAGTTCTGTGCATAAGCATGAACGCGAGCATAAAAAGAATTCTTTCAAGGACACGGTTAAAAAACCGTATGCCTCTATACCTTACACAAGGTAAGGCAAAACACTTACTAAAGAACATTGTTTACTCATAACTGTTAAGAAATGACAGGAAAATACCAAATGAATTCTATTCACGGGGGTTTTAAGAACCTCCCATATTTTATGCATTATCGTCTAATAAATATTCATACATTTTATAGAACTAGGAAAATGGCTCTTACACTTCCGGCCCCTAATTGTTTATGCTAGGGCAGAAATCAATTACTTAACTTTACTTAATAAGAGCCTTCATTACTTTACCAAACTTAAAACAAACCTTAAGAAGCTTAACTTAGTTTCTACTATAAAAACACAAATATTAAGCTTAGGAAACTTTCTAGCTTAAACTCTAATGCATAAACACAAGCACTTTAAAATTACGCATGCAAAAGGAGAATGAGTCATTTTAATCATTGTTTGAAGCCTCCTGGATCAGGCACAGTTTGCTCACGGGTCTGTCCAGTATACTGTTCTTGGTTTGCACGCAAACTCTTCTGACGGCACCTTTGGCATCTGGCATTGTCTTGGTGACTCGACCCATTACCCATGAATTGCGAGGTGTAGCTTTATCCACAATTAGAACGATGTCTCCTTGTTCAAGGTTTCTTTTTGGTGTAAGCCATTTTTGGCGTTCCTGAAGTATTGGCAAATACTCTTTAGTCCATCTTTTCCAAAACAAATCTGCCATGTATTGAATTTGTTTCCAGCGTCTTCTTGAATATGATTCGTTTTTTGAAACTAGTTCAGGTGGCATATCGGGTTCAGTGTCCAATAACAATAGATGATTGGGTGTGAGCGGTTCCAGATCGTTAGGGTCGTTAGATGTCTCTGTAAGGGGTCTATTATTTAGTATTGATTCCACTTCGCACATCAGTGTGTGAAGATTTTGATCATCGAGTGTTTGTTGGTTTAGTGTCGAATTTAAAATCTTTCTTATACTTCTGATTTGTCTTTCCCAAACTCCGCCTTGATGAGAGGCTGACGGTGGGTTAAAAATCCATTTGATTTCTCTTCGCATCATTTCTTTGCTGATTTTTTCGTGCTCCAAATTTTTTGTGGCTTCTCGTAGCTCTCTTTCTGCTCCAACAAAATTTGTTCCATTATCTGAGCGCATGATTTTAACCCGGCCCCTTCTACTCTTAAATCTGAGAATCGCTTGGATACAGGAATCCGTGTCTAAATTGTGTGCAATCTCAATGTGCGCAGCTCTAGTTGTTAAACAGGTGAAAATTACTCCATACCTTTTGACTAAGCTTCGTCCTCTTTTGACAAAAAAGGGTCCAAAATAATCGACTCCAACATTAGTGAAAGGCTTTTTGTTGGGTGCTAGGCGATCTTCTGGCAAATCTGCCATTTTTTGCTCACCAGCTTTCGCATTGTATCTTCTGCACGTAGTGCATTTCGAAATTATTTTTCTGATGGCTGCGTTTGCCTGAGGTATCCAGTATTTTTGACGTAGTTCTGCTAGCAAATAATTACGTCCACAGTGTCTGTGTTCTTGGTGAAGGTGTCTGATTAAGAGTGTAGCGATATGCGAGTTTTTATGAACTATTGCAGGATGCTTAGCTTCCTTTGGCATAGCTGATTTGCTGAGTCTTCCTCCGACTCTTAATATTCCTTCTTGCAGGACTGGATCCAGTTTAATGATTTTACTGCTTTTCTTTACAGGCCTATTTTTACTTAGTGCTTTAACTTCTTCTGGGTAAGCTTGTACTTGACTTAGGCGAATAAGCTCATTTTCTGCTTTAGACAAGTCATCTAGAGACAGAGGCTTTAGTCTCATTGTTGATTTGTATTCTTTCATATGTTTCGCGATCAGTGTCTTTTGTTTTCTGGGCTATGTCCAGATTGGCTAACTGTATATTGAATCGCCTTTCTCTCTTCTTTCAAGCGTATTAGCACTTCTTTAAACTTAAGAAACCAAGCTACTGTTTTCTTTAATTTGTACCATTCTGAGTAGTACTCTATAATTCCTTTTACCGGTTCAGTTTTTTCTTCTACACATGCAAAATTTGCTACACACCTTTTGATTTCCGGATCGTCGCTAGTAGACAAGTCCACCTCATCCGGTCTCTCAGGCCATTCGTCCTCTGGCTGTAGTAGGAAATTCGGGCTTTGTATCCACGTCTTACGTTTGATGAAGCTTTCTATTGTCAAACCTCTTGATGCCTGATCCGCAGGATTTTGCGCAGATGCGACGTACCTCCATTGCGAGGGTTGCGTGTGCTCTCTTATCACTGCGATTCTGTTGGCAACGAAGGTTTTGTAGCGTGTACTTTCATTTGCGATGTACCTTAGTACTGTGGTGCTGTCAGTCCAAAAGATCGACTCTTGCAGGGGAATCTGCAGTTCACGTTTTAACATTTTGTCCATTTTGACTGCTATCACTGCTGCTGTAAGTTCCAACCTTGGTATAGTGACAGATTTTAAAGGTGCCACTCTTGATTTCCCCATTAGAAATGAACAATGTCTCTCATTTTCTTTGTTAGTCAAAAAGAGGTAGGAAACAGTGCCATACCCGTTTTCTGAAGCATCTCCAAAATGATGCATTTGTGCGGTCATTATTTGACCAAATCCAGGCGGTTTAAAGCACCTGACTACATTAAAATCCACAAGTAGCTGTAAATCGTCCATCCATTTTTCCATTGCCGAACGTACTTAGCTTCCACTTCTTGATCCCAAGCATATTTTTCTTTACACAGTTCTCTTAGAATAAGCTTGGCAGGCAGTATGACTGGCGCTAGAAATCCAAGTGGGTCATATATTGAACTGACCACTGACAGAATGCCACGTCTTGTAGCAGGCTTATCTTGCAGCTTTACCTGGAACTTGAAACTGTCAGTCTGTGTGCACCATTGAACACCCAAGGCTCTTTCAACTGGTAACAGATCATGGCTTAAGTCCAAGTCTTTTTGATCTTTTGCCCTGTCTTCTTCAGGGATTGACAGCAAAACTGCTCTGCTATTACTTATCCATTTTGTAAGATAAAATCCTCCCTTTAAGCAAAGGGCTTTAAGATCTTTGGCCAATTTTATGGCTTGTTCTTCAGTAGCAACTGACTTTAAACAATCATCGACATAGAAATTATTTAACACAGTGTTAACTGCTTCCTCGGAGCTGTGTCCCTTGCATCCTCTGCTGTTCTTCTTAAGGCATAAGAGGCACAACTGGGCGACGAAGTAGCACCAAAAAGATGCACTGTCATTTTGTATTCCTCAAGTTCATTGTTTAGATTACCTTCGGGCCACCACAGAAAACGAAGAAGATCCATGTCTTTTCTGGTACTTTCACTTGATAGAACATTGATTTAATGTCCGCCATGAGAGCGATTGGTTCCTCTCTGAATCTTGTAAGAACACCGATGAGTGTATTAGTTAAATCAGGTCCTTTCAACAACTGTTCATTTAGAGAAAAACCTTGATAGGTGGCTGTACAATCAAATACCACTCTTATTTTGTTTTTCTTTGGATGATACACTCCATGATGAGGGATGTACCATATTTTTTCATTTTCGAGGGGCTGCTGTTCAGTGGGTACCTTTATGGCATAACCTTTGTCTAAAATGTCTTTCATGAACGCTTTATAATCTTCATGAAACGTCGGGAACCTTGTAAGTTTCCTTTTAAGTCCTATAGCACGTTGTTTTGCAATACAACGATTGTTTGGTACCTTAAGTGTTTCATCTTTAAAGGGCAGATTAATACAATAATGTCCGTTCACTAGACTTGCAGTATCTGAGGCTATGCGCATGAATTTAATGTCTTCCTGTGACATTTCCTCTTTTTCTTCACAGTCGCGTTCTGGAAAGTCTATATTGTATTGCTTGAGTAACATTTGTTCTACTTGCTTTATTGTTACACAATTGACTGAACATCTTTTTTCACTTCTGTTATCTGTCTCTTTCGTATAACAAATAACAGTCCAACCTAGAGGTGTTCTTGTTGCGAAAGGTCCATCTCCTTCGCTATGTATGATTTCCCATGGCTCTAAGAGTTTGCGAGAGTTTGTACCTATTATTAAACCTACTTCTGCGTTTATTTGGGGTAGGTATACATCTTTAAGGTAAGGCCATTTCGAAATATCTTCTTGAGTAGGAATTTTGTCCTTATTACCAGGTATAACAGTTGCTGTACGTACCTCTGGTAAATCATAAAACGTGTTTTCTTCTATCCCACTGACTTGTAACTCTGTTAAGATCTTACATTTTAAAGGTTTTTCTAGGTTATCTAGAGTATTGAGATACATAAGCGATTTTCTTCCTGAAAGATTTAATTGTTGTCTAATGCTCTCTGTGCAAAATGTGGCTGAGCTACATGGGTCTATTAGAGCATATGTTTCAATATATTTTTCTTTCCCTTTGGATTTAAGTTTAACTGGAACCGCAGCTATGACACTATCTCCGACCTCGGTAGCCATGCATGACTCCTTCGGAGTTATGGGCGTTTTGGTAGAAGAAGCGCTTTTCTGTTTCGATTTAGAGCTCTCTTCTTTAATGGATTTTGCTTTATCATCGGAGTTCTTTTCTTTATTTATATGCAAAATAGCTGGATGGAAATGAGAGCATATACTGCATTTAATTTTTTCTTCACAATCTTTGCTAAGATGTCCTTGTCTTAGACATTTAAAGCATAAGCCTTTGGATTTCAAAAAGTCAATTTTACCTTCATAAGTTAATTTCTGAATTGCGTTGCAGTCATTAAGATCATGCTTTTTGTCACAGAAAAAACAGTGCTTACTGTGTACACGCTCAGTTGTCTCCTTTTTAATTTCTTTTTCAACAGTAGTGGCAAAATTTGAGACGAAGTTGTCCTTTCTCGTTCTGCCTTTCACAGGATATTTTTCGTAATCAGCCTTTTCTTTCTCTCTTTTGAAGGTATAGTTTGTATAGCAAGCACCATACATTGGATGCAGGGAGGCTATGATTCGATCTTCCAAGAAGCTATATAAGTCAGCTAGACCTGGTTTTCTTCTTTCTTTACTTTCAATCTCTGTTGCTTTATTTTGCCAGAGCTCTCGTAGTTCTTGGGGGAGCTTCGATGACATAATGCGGATATTTAAATTGTTTTCGAATTCGTGTCCGTCTTTTATGCCCGACATAACACTTTTACAATTACCAATGAAGAGGGTGTATGTCTTTAAACTTTCAATATCTCCTGATTTCAAGTGTGGCCACTTCCTTACTTTCATCATGTAAGCATCTCCTATATGAGCGTGGTTTCCATAAAATTTTTCTAACGTTCTTCTGGTATTTCTATATCCTTCTTCTGGCGGTAAGTATAAGTTGTTTATAGCTATATTTTTAGGTTCACCCTTGGTGAATTGTATCAAATACCCTAGTTTGCTATCAGGATCACTCACTTCTTGGTCGATGATTCGATCAAATGCTCTTATAAAGTTTATATAAGTCAATGGATCGCCTTCAAACACTGGGATCTTTTTATGGGGTACATTAGGAGCTTGTGTCTTATTCTGTTGTTCTTTCTGTTGATCGTAGCGTTTTTCATAAAGCGATTGTTGAAGAGGTGCTTCGTTTTGTTGTTGAGGTTTATTTTTACTTTCATTCGCATTTGTAAAGTTGTGACTGTTCGCATCTGACGACTTTTCAAATTTCACATCTGGTTTCTGGCTTAGTCTATTAGGACTGCGTTTGCGCCCTTTAAGTGCTTTTAATTTCGCTTCTGATTCCGCAATAGCTGCCTCTAAAGCCAATTGATCTCTTTTAGCTTTTAGCTGAGCTTCTTCCAAATCTAGAGCCTGTTGCTTTCTTTGGTTTTCTGCTTTAGCCAACAGCACAGCGTGTGCTGCCTCTTGAGATCTGATGGCGCTCATAGAAGTCCCGGCTGAACTTGTACTACGTTTAGATTTTGCGGAGATTTGGGAGGCTTTAGCTGAATTCGCCGCCGAACTTATATGACTTTTACTTTGAATGGAAACCTGTGAGACACTATCTTCTGGCGAGACGTCAGGAAAGTCATTCGTCGTTCTGTAATCCTTGAATTGGCTAGCCGAAAAATCAGGCTGCTGGTTGAGGCTTATATTTTGACGTACTTCAAAAACCCATTCTATCGTATTTTCTGAAAATGTGCGAAAAGTTTCCATTTTAGCATCAAAGTCCTTTTGTAGCATTTTCCGTATATCTTCGTTACTCTGGAGGGATAAGAGTTTGTCGTTTAACCTTTTATATTCCATTCTCATGTTAAGGAACGAGTTTTCGATGATCGATTTTATAGATTCGCAATTAAGTTCATTTCTTTTTAATTCCTTCAGAGCCTTCATCGTATTAGATAATTGTTTGTATTTGCAGTCTATTTCAGATTGAAGTTTAGATGTTAATGAATAGGACGGCTTTATGTCATCATCAAGATGATCTTCCATTGAAACATCCTGATCGTTGTAACTTCCACTCACACCACTGTTACTTTCAATGGGGGTTCGAAATGTTCTATGGCTCCCGGACTCAGATGCCATGGTGTTGAAAATGCAGGCTTGCTTTCTTTTATGATCCAAGGCAGTTTTAAACTTTCAGTCCTAGGCAGGTTCAGATCTTAAGCAGGTTTCAAAACTTCAGGCAGGTTTTTTAACTTTAGTGTAGCCGCTTTGTGTAAGGTGAAGTCAGGCACGGGTAAGACGCGTGTCAAAGAAATCTCTCAGTCCAAAAGTTCGTTTTAAAGATATTTAGTGAAAGTTAAAGGCAAATAATCCATACAAGAATAAAAAGAAAAATAGTTACACACAAAGGATAAAGACAAAAAAAGGGAAAAATGTATCTTCTATAAACTTAGTTTTTCTTATGAAGCTTTGGTTACTTCTGTACTTAAAGGTTATTTATTTCTTCTTCTGTATGCTTTAAACATACGGTTCAAAACGTAGATCTTTTAATTTACGAGTTACTTTACACTCAAAAGACCCTTAGGCCATTGGCACTTAGATATGCGCCAAGCTCAGTTCTGTGCATAAGCATGAACGCGAGCATAAAAAGAATTCTTTCAAGGACACGGTTAAAAAACCGTATGCCTCTATACCTTACACAAGGTAAGGCAAAACACTTACTAAAGAACATTGTTTACTCATAACTGTTAAGAAATGACAGGAAAATACCAAATGAATTCTATTCACGGGGGTTTTAAGAACCTCCCATATTGTATGCATTATCGTCTAATAAATATTCATACATTTTATAGAACTAGGAAAATGGCTCTTATATATATATATATATATATATATATATATTTATGGCTGCGTGGAGTTTGCATGTTCTCCCCGTGTCTGCGTGGGTTTCCTCCAGGTGCTCCAGTTTCCTCCCACAGTCCAAAGACATGCAGGTTAGGTGCATTGGCGATTCTAAATTGTCCCTAATGTGTGTGCTTGATGTGTGCTTGGTGTGTGTGTGTGCCCTGCAGAGGCTGGCGCCCTACCCAGGTTTGTTTCCTGCCTTGTGCCCTGTGCTTGCTGAGATTGGCTCCAGCAGACCCCCGTGACCCTGTAGTTAGGATATAGCGGGTTGGATAATGGATGGGTTCATGGATGCAGTGAGCCACCAGACTGGTATGCTCCTGAGCAGGGCAGCCTATTGTTTGTGTTGAACAGGTCGGTTCTCTAACTGGCAGCAGTGAGATCAGGCGCAGTTCCATTCTCTGCATTCTGCAATCCATTTTCTGTTTTTCCTCATTTTTTTTTCTCTTTTTTTATTTCTTTCTTTAATTGTAAAGACACATGCTTTTAATGTTGCAGGAACATTGAGCAACACTAGCACATAATAAAATCATTTCCATTAAACAATGATTAAAAACAGACAAAACAATTTGGGGTTAGCTCACTGGAAAATAACAAACACGAGCAAAACATCTTTCTGTGAGATGTGATAAAGTCAGGAGTATGGATCCTGGATTGTTTGGCCACCATTCGGTATCCTCAGGGTGTTTAAGGACACCTGAGCCCACAGTCTGGTGGGTTTGGTATCTGCTGCGTGGCCCAGGCTGTTCTTCAGTCTTCACCTCTCATCTTGTGTCCTTCTGCTTTTCCATTTCTATTTCTGTACTCTTCAAAGGTTTGTTCATTTGCGTGGGGATAACATGGGTTCCAGAAACTGACATGTCAGCAGCTCTTTTATTTATTTGCTAAATTTCTGGTCTCGATTTAAAACATTTGCCACACCCATTGTTATCCTGGAGTCCAAATATGAAAGGACTCTCCTTATTGTGTTAACAATTGGCAGTTAATATTGTCCTGCCTGCATAGGACGGCTACAGATCCAGTAATATACTGACCATATACTGTATATCTATTAAACAGTCAGTCAGTCAGTCATTTCCCAACCTGCTATATCCTAACACAGGGTCACGGGGGTCTGCTGGAGCCAATCCCAGCCAGCACAGGGCGCAAGGCAGGAACAAACCCTGGGCAGGGAGCCAGCCCACCGCAGTCTATTAAATAGTGCATTATCTATATAATTTAAGTAACTAGGGGGCTTCAACCCCCTGATCACTTCGCTCGCTAACCCCTTTCCCCTCGCCTGCACTTGTGCTGTTGTGAAGTGAGGGGCTGAATGCACCTCAAGGAGATGCGTCCATTCCTCCAAAAACCCTCTTAAACGGTAAAACAATGGGATACAAATAATTGTTCTTTTAACTCCTCTTTGCTCGATCAGCTGTTAGCTTGCTGCTGCTGTTTTGCTGTGTGATCTGAAGTTTGTTCGCATACCAAACCCCCCAATGCGCGGGAGCGTTGGAGGCGGAGTGGTGGCTCTGAGGCTAGGGATCTGCACTGGCAATCGGAAGGTTGTCGGTTCGAATCCCGTAAATTGGGACTCTGCTCTGTTGGGCCCTTGAGCAAGGCCCTTAACCTGCAATTGCTGAGCACTTTGAGTAGTGAGAAAAGCGCTATATAAATTATTATTATTATTATTATTATAGTGTTGCTGAATGCACACCAAGATGAAACTGTCGATCCTCTGAAACCCCCTTTAAACGGTGATACAATGGGAAACAAGCAACAGTTGTTTTATTTACCTCCTCTTTGCACGATCAGCTACTGGCTTGCTTCTAGCTTGCTGCTGCTTTTGTTCCGCGTGATCGGCATTTCGAGCGGCGCTTCGAACGTTTAAAAGCCTGTACAGCACCTGTCCTTTTGTCCTCAAACACTGCAATCTGCTTTTCCGTTTTTTTACCGAGTAATATTTTACGTTTGTTGGTAATGTGATCTTTTCACTTGGTTTTTTTAAACTTTCGAATTTTCCTACTTCGATTATCTCTAACCTGAACTGCATGTGTATCACGGGACCTGCTTAAAAAGGTTGTAAGTATGATGTGACTTGTCCATCTCGCGGGATGTGAAAGTGTCTCTCTTGAAGACTTAAGTACCATCTTAAGTGAAAAATTAAAGAAAACATCTAAGTCAGCGTTTCTCAACCTTTAAGTATTTGCGACCCAAGTTTTCATAACAGTTTTAATCGCGCCCCCCTAACATTTTTTTGAAATGTAGATGCATATATTATTATACCTACTTAACTTTTATCGACATTTATCTAACTCTATATTTATTGTTCTAGTATCAGAATGTAGTTTAAGTTAATTTGTTTTGGTTACAACAGATTTTTTTTTCATATTTTTGATTCTTGTTTTCTTTTTTTCACCTCTTCACGCCCCCCTTTTTGTTACTTCGCGTCCCCCTAGGAGGGCCCGTCCCACAGGTTGAGAACCACTGATCTAAGTAATACTAAGTAATTGCAACACAAACACCGACTTAATCAGTTTTAATGCAAAAAGATGCAAACGGAAGAAGAGAAGCAGCGGGCCGCTAGGGTGGAGAAACGAAGAGCTGCTCGGGAAGCAGCAAGCGCATCAACCTCTGAGCAAACGAATGATAAACGTACAGAGAAAGAGTCTGAAAACTAGGAATGCTCAAGTCAAGTGGATTCACTGCATGTTATCGTTATAGCAGTGCGCTGTTACTGCTATATATATATTGTGACAGATAGGGGGTGCTGTCGACCCCTGAACCTTTAGACAACACCTCAGACACTAGATAAAAGTCAGAAATGAATTTAATTTCATTTATTGTGCACAAATCACCTCCACAGTACTCCACAATAATAATAATAATCAATACAATAATTACAATCCTCCACTCCCAGCAGCTCAGTCACCCTTCTTCCCAACTCGACTCTCCTGCTGGGGCTTTCCAGAGTCCTTTTATAGTCCATGACCCGGAAGTGCTTCTATCCCTCAGTCCATGTGATTTCCCAGCACTTCCGGGTCAAATGAAAACTCCTTCTTTTCTTCAGCCCGGAAGTACGTCATTTCCTCTGTCCCCGTGACTGGGAAGTATTTCTGGGCTATACGGAAAATACAAGTCCCTGAGCCTCCCTGCACAGTCCCCTGGCGGCCTCCACGGTATCCAGCAGGGCTGTGAATTAAAATTTAAAAGGTCCATGATGCCCTGCTAGAATTCGGGGCACCTCCATGATGCAGGGAGGGCTCCATCTGGCGGTTTGGGGGTATTGGCTGGGATAAACCGGCCCTATACCACTATATATATATATATATATATATATGGAAGAGAAGGTCTGTGATACGGTTTGCATATTAGCAGTTGGAGATCCATCAAATGAGAACGCCATCAACAGACACTTGGACATAAATCCAGCATATACAAACTTAAGAAGAACTTATTCTTAATAAACAAGACTTTACTCCCAACAACCTCAAACACACGGACCTAGCCACCCAAAAGGTATTGCTATATATTGCCTTTGATTCTTGTATGTCTAAGCATTATCCTCTGATGAAGACCCCTGGTAGGGGTTGAAAGCTCAGGAATAAAAACTACTTTATGATACGTGATTCATTTTCTCCTTTGTGGATCTCCAACTGCTAATATATATATATATATATATATATATATATATATTCAAGGCATTTGTAGTCTAAATCACAATCTGATTGTATGGGTGATTACCTACCAGGTAACGCTTGTGGTTGGTCAGCAAGTCGGCTAACATCCGCCACGGTTCCCTCTTTCAGTTGCGAGAAGCAGATCATATAATGGTTGAAATAGTTTTACTGTCAAATAATGCAAAGAGTACGCGACACGTGTTTCGCCCTAATTCTGTGTACGTCTGATGAGCCCAGAATTGGGGCGAAACATGTGTCGCGTACTTTCCATTATTTGACAGTAAAACTATTTCATATATATGTATATATATATATATATATACATAGTGGAACCTATACCAAAAACGTCTCGGTACACGTACAAATCGGTTTACAACCAAAAAGTTCACCAAACTTTTGCCTTGGTTCACGACCACACACTCGGTATACGAACAAGCCAGTTTCCTTTTCAGTTTGTCTCTCCCTGTGCATTTCCTGTGCAGCGAGCGAGCGAGCAAGAGAGAGAGAGAGAGAGAGAGAACGCGACACACACACACAGGAGCACGCGCAGAGAGAGACACACACACACACAAAAGAGAGAGCAAGCGAGAGAGAGAGGGAGGGCTGGCATAAGGTAGGAAAGGCTTGTTTTTGTTTTCAGTTCTGTTTAAAACGATCGGTTCATAGCGTGCATTGTTGCAATGTTACTTTTCTTGGTGGTTTATTAAATTACGGATTTTTCAAATGTTCATTTTTTTCCCTGTGCTTAAAACTCATTAAAAAATAAGTGTTTTTAGCGTGTGGTTCCTAGCACTACAGCGCAAACTATTGTAGTGTTAGTTTTCTCTGTTGTTGAAGGTTTTCTTAGTGTTATTCAATGTTTTTACATTTAGTTTACTATTACACTGTGCATTCAATGGTATAATTAACTATATTTGTCCTTAAAAACTAAAAAAGTATATATTTACATACAGTTTGTACGGTCTGGAACGGATTCATTGTATTTACATACAATCCTATGGGGGAAATTACTTCGGTTCACAACCAAATCGGTTCACGAGTTTTGGAAGGAATTATGGTTGTGAACCGAGGTTCCACTGTATATATATATATATTTATATATATATATATATATATATATATATATATATATATATATTTATATATATTTATATACACAGTAAAACCTGCTAATGTGACCACCCGTATAAGATGACCAACTTCAGAAACGGGATGTTTTATACGGCAGAATGTTTGTATAAAATGACCACCTGCCTATTGTGACCATTGACCACCTTCTCCTTGATCCCTAGGAAGAAAATCATCTTGGCAATAGTGACCAGAAAACAAAAATAATTTGGGAAAACATACAAATTTGGTGAAGTGCACTCAATTGCAATTTATCATGCAGTGCGCCGTTACTGGTTCCACTATAATTTCCACAGCTCGCAAAATAATCTGACTGGTGCCCAAGATGGAAGGACAATTCTGTGCATTGTGTGTGACAGCCCAGATGCTAGGTATCCATTCGATCTCTGTCTCTCTCTCTGTATTATTTTAAATTAATGAGGGGTCAAAACAAGCAAGAATTTTTGTTTTTGCACTGAAAGTCTGATTTACAGGCTTAGAGTGAACTCCTGTCTGATCGGCAGGCATGAAGGTAAACGATTTTTATTTTTTATTTTTTATAATGAGACAAGCAGCATTGGTAGGTCTTGGCCAAATTCCTCAGCAGGTCAAATTCAGGCCAAGCTAAATTCCCCACGACTGGGATAATTTTATACAAATGTCTTTATTTCCCTTTCCATTATAAAATAGGTACGCAGGCAGATTGTATTTCCATTAATTCATTCTCATTCTGACTACCAGACAATACTTCCTCATTGTTATGTCGTCGGCGACCCGCTTTCAGAATGTGACATATTCATCTTTTATCTCGCTCTGCAAAAAGAAAAAAGCCCCAACACCAAGTGATTCTAAACATCGGGCATTGTTCCAAAGTCCTGAGAACTCTTTCGGAAATCATTGTCACCATGCATACAAAAAAAAAAATAAAATAATAAAATCCTTAGGATAGGAAGACAGAGGGAGACCAGCAAAGGAGCGAGATCCCTTTAAAATAACAGGACCCTTCATAATTCAGACCTCGGATGGAGACAAGGGGCCGCATAAAAAAAAACCCCAAATGAAATGATTCATGGCGTGCATTTCCAAAGCGCACCCAAAATGTAAAAAGAAGTGGCCTAAAATATATAGCATTATGCTCACGGAAAGCAGAAATTAATTATATAACCTATTACAATCTGCTTCTAAAGTTCAGCGTTCATGAAAAAATTAATCAGTGCTACCTCCTCCTTTATGGGACAATAAAAATTATACAGTTGTACTTAATTTTTTAATAAAGTGACACAGAACATTTATTAAGACTGGCATATGTTAATAATACCAGGATCAGCACCATGTCTTAAAACTCAGACCAGGCACTCTCCGAGCGTGAGCTAGTTTTGTGCTCAAAGGTCAATAATATTTTTATAATACTCGTCTAATGGCCTTTTGTCTCCTCAGGGACCACCTTTAAATCTGGCCTAAAGGGAAGGCTGAAAATAAAAAGGGGGAAAGGATTAGACATAAAATATGAGTGGGATGATGGGTTCATGCGGCCACCCCACCGCTGCCCTCCAACCTCCGCCTCCATGTTAGACGCACGCGAGCGAGGACGAGGAGGAGGAGGAGGAGGACGAGGAGGAGTAGATGTTTTACAGTCCCACGTTCCTTTGGACATTTAAACCAAATGCAGTGTATAAGGGAGTCGTTTTCTCCGCGAAGCCTGATAAAGTGCACGTCAATTAGGACGCCACGAAATGACTAATGGCGGAACTCTTCACAGAAACGATTAAGCGGCAGTGCTGATGATGGAAGAGCAATGTGGGTCCTTTCTTTCTTTTTCTTCTCGTCACAAGGGTAGCCAGACCGGAGGCGTGATTTAGGGCAGAGGCACCGCACCGCTCTTGTATTGTATTTCTATGGAACGTTTACATACAGCTGATGGAGCTCAAAGTGTTCTACAAGATGAAGAATGAAAAAAGAAGAGTAGGCAATAATAAGTACCAAAGAATAAAATAAGAAGAAAAAAAAAGAGAAACATTCTAAAGGGCTGGAGAAAAAAAAAAAACAAACAAAATCTGCAGGGGTCCCAAGTCCACGAGACCTAACAACATCAATGATCTCAATCAGTCCCCATGGCTTTTAGGCTTCACTCGGAAAAATGAGATGATGATGATGGTCTTGTGGACCTCTGACCTTCAGTCTATCAATGGGAGGACTGCACGGTGCCCTGATCAGGTGGTGGGGGCACAGATTGGCACCACAGAAAACTGGGAAAAGAACAGCCGAGCAAGTAGGGGTTAGTATGGATTAGAGTCAAACTCTAATGTGAGCCCAGGCCATCAGCGTGTTGTGACCCGGTGTTTATAATGCATTTGGTTTTGTGCCTTTTCTTTAAGGTTCTTGGGACGTCTGCGTGGATCTTTTGGGTTTTCTTTTCAGCCAAGGAAGGCCCAAAATAGCCTGCGGCATCGGAGAGTTTAACCCGAGAAAACATAATAATGAGTGTAGCGCCCTGGTCTTAAGTGAAACTGGTGGGGACGTATACGGTGGATTTAACAAGAACAACATTTATTTCTAGAGCACATTTTCATACAAAAAGTAGCTCAAAGTGCTTTACATAATGAAGAAAAGAAAAATAAAAGACAAAATAAGAAGTTAAAATAAGACATTAGCTAACATAGAAAAGGAGTAAGGTCTGATGGCCAGGGTGGACAGAAAAAACAAAAAAAAACTCCAGACGGCTGGAGAAAAAAATAAAATCTGCAGGGGTTCCAGGCCACGGGACCACCCAGTCCCCTCTGGGCATTCATCCTAACATAAATGAAACAGTCCTCTTTGTAGTTAGGGTTCTCACGGACTGACTTCCAGCCCACTGTACTGTGGTGTAGATGAGGCCGGATTAAGACTTTTAGAGGCCCTAAGTACTGGAAAGATTTTGACGCCCCCATAAATATCTAAGTACCGTGTGCATGTACAGCACTAAGGGGAATCTCGGTGAGAAAATTCAAAACACCTGGCATTAAACAAAAAAAGATTTTGTTTCCATATAAATTAAAGGTTTTTCAAATTATCGTACAATCATATAATAGTATGCTGTGTATTATCGTACATAAAACGCTATAAAATTATCGTACATGAACGATAAATTGTACGTCTGGCATCTCTGCCCTTACTCTCAGTGGGCAACTGAATGGCACAGCCAACACGACCGGGACAAGAATGACCACATGAGTCTCGGTGGGCCGCGTAGCAGTTACCAGATTCTAATTTTGTTGTGTTCCCAAGATTAACATATATATCATTAACCTTTATTATTGTGTATATATGTATGTCAAGTTTTTCATTTAATGTAGGGGCCCCTTTTTCTGGAATCTGCTTTAGCTTCATCATTTACTGTTTTACACCACATTGTCCACCTTAAATCTTGCATTGGATCATTTCTGTGGTGCCCCCCCCTTCCCTTGATGCCCTAAGCATGTTCTTATCCATCCATCTATTATCCAACCCGCTATATCCTAACTACGGGGTCACGGGGGTCTGCTGGAGCCAATCCCATCCAACACAGGGTGCAAGGCGGGAAACAAACCCTGGGTAGTGTGCCAGCCCACTGCAGGGCAGCATGTTCTTATGTTTTTTGTTATTTATTTGCGTGATACAATTTCTAGTATTAGGAAGTTGTTATTTTTCACATACCCCTTGGGTTTAGAGCACAGGGTCAGCCATTTTACAGCACCCCTAGAGCAATTGCAGTTCAAGGGCCTTGCTCAAGGGCCCAACAGAGTAGGATCCCTTTTTGCAGGAACATTCAGGATACAAGCTCAAATCCTAAGCTTAATGGTTAATCCAGCCCTGGTTGTAGATTTGATTTGAAATGGAGGAATGTGCCATTTTCACTGATCTACCTACGCTCAATACAGAAAAGTAGCTTACATGGAGTTACAGCAATTAAGGAATCCAAGAACAAATTCTCGAGTCATTCCAAGAAGAGAAATCAATAGAGAGAGAGTGGAGATGACAGGTGGGGCAGCCGGCAATGACAAACAAGAACCCCACAAACTGTGGATTCAGAAAGTGTTCAGAGCCCGTCACGTTCTGAACACTTCATTGAGTTGTAGGTTTAATTTTAAATGGAGCCATTTGCTGTTCTGCGATGGACTGGCGCCCTGTCCAGGTTTGTTAGAACATTAGAACAATCTAGACGAGAACAGGCCATTCAGCCCAACAAAGCTCACCAGTCCTGTCCGCTTATTTCTTCCAAAAAAACATCAAGTCGAGTTTTGAAAG
This sequence comes from Polypterus senegalus, assembly GCF_016835505.1. NCBI lineage: Eukaryota > Metazoa > Chordata > Cladistia > Polypteriformes > Polypteridae > Polypterus > Polypterus senegalus. The sequence continues at coordinate 131,995,093 of NC_053168.1, forward strand.
TCCCTAACGTCTTACTGTCTACCGCACTACTTGGTCGCTTATTCCAAGTGTCTATCGTTCGTTGTGTAAAGAAAAACTTCCTAATGTTTGTGCGAAATTTCCCCTTAATGAGTTTTCAACTTTGTCCCCGTGTTCTCGATGAACTCATTTTAAAGTCTCAGTCTCGATCTACTTGACTAATTCCCTTCTTCATTTTAAACACTTCAGTCAGGTCTCCTCTTAATCTTCTTTTGTTTAAACTGTAAAGGCTCAGCTCTTTTAAAATTTCCTCCTAATTCAACCCTTGTAGCCCTGAATCAGCCTAGTCGCTCTTCTCTGGACCTTTTCTTGTGCTGTTATGTCCTTTTTGTAGCCTGGAGACCCAAACTGCACACAGAACTCCAGATGAGGCCTCACCAGTGTGTTATAAAGCTGGAGCAGAACCTCCTGTGACTTGTACTCCACACATCAAGGCGCTATATAACCTGACATTCTGTTAGTCTTCTTAATTGTTCCTACCTTGCGCCCTATGATAGTTTGGATAGGTTACAGCACCCCTTGTGACCCTTCATCTGGGATAGAAAATGGCCTGACGTGACATGACAATTGCCCATCAATCACAGAAGTATTCAGACTCCTTCAGTTTCTGCTCACTTCATCATGTTGTAGATTAAAATTTTAAATGCACACTTCTGTCATTTGTGCCAATCAGTCTACACTCAGTAACTCATAATGACAAAGTGAAAATGTCTGTTCGGAAAGGTTTGTAAATTGAATAAAAATCATAAAACTAAAATCTCTCATTTCTCTGAGCATTCGGACCCTTGGCTGATTCTGGTCAGATGCATCCTGTTTGTTTGAATTCTCCTGGAGATGTTTCTAGAAGTTGATTGGGGTCCACCTGTGGCAAACTGAATTGAATGGGCATCATTTAGAAAGAAAGGCCCATACAGTATGTACCTGTGTGTAGAGAAGTGTCCCACACTTCACACTGTATGTCAGGACTAAAACCAAATCATGAGGTCCAAGGAACTCCCTGTAGACCTCCGTGATCAAACAGTGGTGAGGCACACATCGGGGCAAGGGGATCAAACCATTTCCAAAGGAAGGAGCCGCTGGACCGATCACAATGTGAGGTGACCTGGCACCCTATCCCAGCCAGGATACCCGGATTAGGGCAAGACGGATATTAAAATAAGTGGGCACGGAGGACGGGATGTTGCAAATCAGCACTTCCCCTTATTGGCCAGGCATGAAATCAGCGCCAAGAGAAGCTCCTATTACTCAGGGCATCGACTAATGAAAGGTTAAAGCTGTCATACGTTTACCTATTCATATGTCATTCAGCTTTCATTACCTAATGGTTAATTTATTAATGTCTATAACTGGCACTAAATAAAACCCCTGTGTCTCTCTTACCCTCTGTCAAGAGAGATGCTGCTTTAGTTTCCTTTCGAAAACTGTGCTAAATTTATAAAATATAAGAGTGTAATCACACTGCTGCAACACAGTTTTTGACTTGTTTGAACAAGATGGTTTATGAGCCATGAAAAATGGCCACCGAAAGAAGATAGAGCGGTTAATAATTAAAAAGTGCGATCTGAGCTCCTGAACTCCTTACATTTTTATGGGTCCATGAGCTTCAATTCTTTGTTTTTGTATTTGTGTTTTTGGCCATGTGGATCTGTGTGGGCGACTTTAGCTTTTACTGAATAGCTGCAAACAAGTCGACCAAATTTAAAATAACTGAGCACAGGAATAGATGGCAAATGTAAGCCTTCTCAGATACAGTGCCATCACACTCCTATCTATCTATCTATCTATCTATCTATCTATCTATCTATCTATCTATCTATCTATCTATCTATCTATCTATCTATCTATCTATCTATTATATAGTGCCTTTCATATCTATCTATCTATCTATCTATCTATCTATCTATCTATCTATCTATCTATCTATCTATCTATCTATCCTGCCGACTATACTAAAATTAGTATCTATCTATCTATCTATCTATCTATCTATCTATCTATCTATCTATCTATCTATCTATCTATATGTTATACAGTGCCTTTCATATCTTTCACATGGTAAGAATATGTGAAAGTCTAAATAAGAACTTGTGATGTCTCAAGAATTGCTTGTTTTCTTGCAGGAGTGAACTGTGTGAATATGCCCTGTATAATATAACATATGAGTCTCAAACTCACTGAATCTAATTCGAGAGCCCACTCATGTACAAACACACATTCACATGGGGTTAATTTTAAATCACCTGTCAATGTTAACGCACAGGTCTTTGGGATGTGGAAGAAAAAGCCAGAATTTCCAAAAGATACCCTATGAAGATGTGGAAAGAACATGCTTACAATTTAATAAAATGTATCTGGTTCCAACAGATGACGCATCACCAACATTTATTGTAATAAAATGCATTGCATTTGCCATTCCAACAGATACAATACAATACAATTTATTTTTGTATGGCCCAAAATCACATTGCAATGGGCTTTAACAGACCCTGCCGCTTGACAGACACCCAGCCTTGACTCTATAAGAAGACAAGGAAAAACTCCCAAAAAAACCCCAGTAGGGAAAAAATGGAAGAAACTTGGGTAAGGCCGTTCAAAGAGAGACCCCTTTCCAGGTAGGTCGGGCGTGCGGTGGGTGTCAAAAAACGGGGGTCAATACAACACAATACAATACAATACAATACACAGAACAAATCCTCAATACAGTATACAAATAAAAATTTTAGAAGTACGTAGCAGAATTTAACAACAGATGACACATCACATTTATTGAAAAAAAATGCAGTGCATTTGTCATTCCAACAGATGGCGCATCACAAACATGTGTAACAGTGCGTTTTATTACTGCAAATGTTTGTGATGTGCCATCTGCTGGAATGACAAATGCAATCTATTTAATTAGTATATGCATTACAAAATACATTCCAACAGATGGAGCACTGCAAATGCAGAGATCTATGTTGATTATTTAGATTGCAAACCTTCTTTGACAAGTAGCACAGCTAATTTCTTATAAGAGCATTTTTCCTTTTAGCGATAAATAAAATTTGCAAACAAGTCATACTGTTTTTGTTCATTTTATTCATGAAATGAATCACTGAATCATTACCCAAGAACAAGTAACACAATTTTCCTTCAATTATGATTTTTGAACTTAGGATCTTATTTTAACTATGCACTTTCACTATATTGTCATGCTTCATGCTTTCAAAGATGTTAATATTGTACAAATATATAATTTAATCTATCTATCTATCTATCTATCTATCTATCTATCTATCTATCTATCTATCTATCTATCTATCTATCTATCTATCCATCTATCCATCTATCTATTATATAGTGCCTTTCATATCTATCTATCTATCTATCTATCTATCTATCTATCTATCTATCTATCTATCTATCTATCTATCTATCTATCTATTCTGGTTTTGTTCCCATGTGTGTTAAGCTGATTGTTGACTGTAACCCCCCGCCCCTAAAAGTCAGTGTGTTTGTGCCCCCTGTGATGGACTGCTGATTGCTACATTGTACTTGATGCTGCCAGGATGAGCTCTGTGCCACCCTGAGGTTCGATAATGGGCAGATGGGTACAGTAATTGAGGGCTCTACAGGCAGTCATTTTAATACATCTATTTCTAGGGCTGTACTTTGATTTCTTTTTGCATTTGAGGAATTCCAGAGTCTAGAAAAGCAGAAGACGTGTGAGAGTTCGTGAGGATGGACGCAGCCCACCATTGTCCTCAGATTGCTTCTCCACTCTGTATGTGGATTTCATTTAATCGGGTGGGCCTAACTGCTGAGTGCTGAATGACTTTATTAGTGAAGAAGTGAGTCTAGAAGTTGCATAATGAAGCGCCTTATTTTAGACAAGCGGATGGAATGACTCACCTTTTTCAAATGAGGTGCCTTAATAGGCTGCAGATAAACATTTGCCCACGACGCCCCGCTATTTTCTTTCCTGATGCTGAATTTTTGGTATTGGCCAGCAGTTTCCAGTCTGACCTTGGCCGTTCTTCTTTTAATTGGCACTTCCCTCTGGTGTCCACCAATGACCGAAAAAAGCAAAACCACACTAAAGTTAGCAGACGACACAAAGCCCGTGGCCACCACTCCCCCCCTCCGCCAAGCCCCCCTCCATCAGGCCAGCATTATTATTATGAGCAAGTCATTTCCAATACATTTATTCAAAAATCTGTGTACGCCATGTCCGTGTGATGCCAACTCACTTGTACTGCCAAAAATGTGTCACAGTGTCATGACAACTTAAGCGACTACAGGAGGACAATTTGACCCCAGCCAGGGCAGCCTGTAATATATCCTGATCCCTGACAGACGTCATATAGCTCTCTCCATGAGCTCCGTCTGCTCTGCCCTCACCTGCCTCCGTCCAGTGCTGAGCTTTTCCTTGTCTTGTTCATCAAGAGCCTTCAGCGTTTCGGCCCTAAATGTATTCCTCCTCAGTCTCACTTTCAGGACGTCTGTACTGGACCTTAGCATATTTTACAGCCATGATTTTAACCCCTTGGTCTTCCTGGATTCCAATTAGGATTCCTCATTCAGAAATGGTGATTATGTGCTTTGTGGGCCTGTTTGGTTAAAAATTTCCAAACTCAAGATGTTAATATAGATAAGCCGGTGCCCTGCCTGCCAGCGTGTCATATGCCGAGACGGAGCCTCCCACAGGCAGTGGGTACAAGAGGTAAAGGAGAACAGAAGAGGTCAGGATAGCCAGCATCTGCCATCTTCAGTTAGAATGAAAAGAAACTGTCAGCCAGCGCCTCGCAGAAAACCAAAATGGAGACTGATCATCAGGAAAAGTACGAGCACATTGTAGGGGACATTCACAATCCTTGAGATGTTTGAGGAGCGGCAAAGCGCCTGAGAATCTCTGCATTTGTTAGTCGTGTTTCTTGGCTTTGGGCTCAGAGTAGCAGTGAATGTAATCTGCTGGCATCACCCAGAAAGTGTCCTTTCTTCATCAGTAAGTACAATATGGAGTGAGGATGGTGGGGATACCGTGACTCTGCCTGCACTGGCACCCTGCGCACACCGAGCTGTGAGCTTCATGAGTCAAGGTGGCACAGAAAACAACAAGGGGATTGTCGTTTTTGTAAAACAGCAGCAACAATAACATCATTTATTTATAAAGCATGAAAGTAGCTCAATATGCTTTACAATATTAAAAGATAAAAAGTGTGACACACGTGCACTTTGGGGACACCTTAAAGGTTCACTCGTGGTAAGAGATTCCAATCAGTGACAGGAGGGGGTGCTGTCACTAACCACGAGGAGCAAAACCTAGAGGATCTGTGGCCACGCCCTGAACTCTGGAAGCCACGCCCCTTCTGGGCTTACTGCTATACATTCAGCTCAAGAGACGATGAGGCCTTCACTCTGGGGGTCCTGTTAGAGGGAGAAGGACTGATCTGAGATAAAGAACAAGGAAAGGGAAGGCAATTGTAGATAGTTTTGTTTTGTTAATATTAACATTAACAGTGGATTACCGGGATGATTCCTCAAGTCTCGGTCCTGTGTCCAAGTCATCGGTGAGGAAAATTACAAATGGAGGCAAATAAATAAAGAAGAGTTATTTATAACAGTGGAGGATCGTAATGTTCAGCTTAATTAGAAAGTATGGTCTGATGGCCATTGAAGACAGGAGAATAAAAACACATAAAAGTTGTCTGGATGTTCAAGAAAATACACCAGTAGGTTTCCAAAGCCAGAAGACCACCTTGCCCCCCTGGGTATTCTACAGCTCCCCCTCAAAAACTCCACTCAAGTATAAAATGAAAATCATTCAGTTGCCAAGCCTGTTTGAACTCATTTTACAATATTTTCCCCTATCTATCTATCTATCTATCTATCTATCTATCTATCTATCTATCTATCTATCTTTTATATAGCGCCTTTCACATCTATCTATCAATCTATCTATCTATCTATCTTTATATAGTGCCTTTCACATCTATCTATCTATCTATCTATCTATCTATCTATCTATCTATCTATCTATCTATCTATCTATCTATCTATCTATCTATCAAACTCGTGGCATAAACACATTTATTTGAATAATAACCATAACAATGGCATGATAACTAGACAAAAAGGCCTTTAAGAAACATTCATACTTATTACCATCTCATCTGTCATTGAACAAAATTACCTGGGAGGTTTTAAAAAATAGCCATGGGCTTTATACTAATGAGATACCTGCTCATAGCAGGCCTGTGATGTCCTGTTGTGTGACAGCGCACAATCTCAAAAGATAAACATGCTGTTACACATACTGGCACTTAGATTTCATATGAAATTACTACATTTTGAATTCCATGCTTTTAATTGCCTAGTTAAAGAAACTGTGAGGAAATGTCTTTTGCGAAGTAGCCACTGGCTGAATTTGTCTACAGTGTCAATAATTTAGAATAAATCTTATTTTTTTCACTTTACTTATTTTGCTTTTTTCGAATAGCTTTTGAAGCCTGCATTCCCACAGAAAACTTAAGCCTCACTGTTGGCATTCAGCAGTTTAGATTTAATTGTCCAGTACCTTTTAACACAGTTACTAGTTGTTGGTGCCATGATCAAAAATTCAAATTCAATTACAATTTCTTCACTAACAATTCAAATTACTTTCAGACTTTTGGCTTTATCCTAAAGAAGATTTTATTGTGTAAACAGAAAAGCATAGATAGATGGATATTTTAGTATAGTCGGCAGGATCATAACATTAGATATATAGATAGATAGATAGATAGATATATAGATAGATAGATAGATAGATATTTTAGTATAGTCGGCAGGATCATAACATTACATAGAAAGATAGACAGAAAGATAGATTAAATTACATATTTGTACAGTATTAAAATGTTTGAATTCATGAAATATGACAATATAGTAAAAATGCTTAATTAAGTTAAGGCACTAAGTTCAAAAATCATAGGTGAACAAGAATTGTGTGACTTGTTCTCAGGTAATGATTCAATGATTCGGTTTTCCTAATCAAATGAACGAATATCATGTGAGTCATTTGCAAATCAAATAAATGAGAATTGTGTAACTGTTTCTCAGGTTATGGTTCAGTGATGAACTTTGTAAATTGAACAAATGAGAACCATGGGACTTGTTTTGACTGAGAGTTGTGTGAGTTGTTTGCAAATCAAATGAAGGAGAATTGTGTGACTTGTTCTTGGGTCATGATTCACTAATTCACCTTGTGAATAAAATAAATGAGAATTGTGTGACATGTTTGCGAATCAGATGAACGAGAATCATGTGACTCGTTCTTGGGCAGTGATTTAGTGATTCAATTCATAAAATGAAATCCTCAATAATTCCGGAACTCGTTCACAGATAAAATGAGTGTGAAATATGTGACTTGTTCTCGAGTCAGACAATTCCATGATTTTCCATGTGAATCGATCAAATGAGAATTGTGAGACTCATTTGCAAACCAAGTGAACGAGAGTGGTGTGACTCGTGCTCAGGTAGTAATTCAGTAATTTACTTCGTGAATAAAATAAATGACTCACTTGTTAACCGAGTAATTGAGAATCATGTGACTCATTCTCAGGTAATGATTTAGTGATTATTCATTCAAATGAATTGTGTGACTCGTTCTTGGGTAATGATTCAGTCCAATTTCGAAAGAAGTAGTGAATGATACATGGTCGGTGCATTAAATAGGTGGTAAAAAAATGTGTGCTAAAGTAGAGATGAAAGCAAGTTGTTAGGAATAAAAATTATATTTTTAGCAGGTCCAGTTTTGTGTGACTAACTTGTCGAATGTACAAAGGGATGTAAACATTTGAGTTTAGTAGGATGTTTACAAACCCTACCATTTTCTAAGCCTGCGGGGTCATGGGATGATGGAAGGTCTCCCAGCAAGTATAGGGGCGCCAGGCAGGAAGAAACCCCTGGACAGGACACCAGTCCATCGCAGGGTGAACACACACACGCGCACTCTAGGGCCAATTTAGCATTTCCAATTTTCCTAACCTGTACATCTTTATTTATTCCAATAGTGAATTGTACAAAAAAAATGAACACATTCTACTATAAATGTGTTGTTACTTTATTGTACTTGCATGATAAACAAGGAAATGAGCAATGGCCAAGTTTCTGTGCTTTAGTTCTAACTACTAAAGAATCAAAAGTGAAGTGAGTGAGGAGAATCATGAATCAGACAGGCGGTACACTTTAAACATCTCATTTCTGGTGTAAAAGTGTCCACAAAAGACACTTTAACCTCAAAGATTCTTTTTATATTGCTGGACAAATTCATGTTGGAAAGGGCTAAATCATTAGCCTCGATTTAGAGACCATTGGAGGTGATCTCCTAAGTCTCTTTGTCTTCCTTCCTCTGTCCAGATGGTACACCAAGCACCTTCCCAGCTCTCTCCCTTACCACTTCAGCATATGGTGTCCCAATCATCTATCTTGCCTTCACCACCACCCAGTGCCCGTCTCACTTCCTATCGGAATTTCACTAAATAGTCTTCCTCGGTTTATGGATGTGGTGAGGGAGGACATGAAGTTCAGTCGGTGTGGCAGAAAATTATGTAAAAGACAGGGATAGATAGAGGTGGATGATCTACTGTGGTGACCACTACATGGGAACAGCTGAAAGAAGAAGAAGAATAAGAAGGAGAAGATGGTCTTCTAGCCTTTGTCTTTAACTTGCGTCTCTCTGATCTCCTCACACGAATCTCTCCTTTGCTTTCTCCAGTCAACGTTGATTGTGGGACACACAATGACACCAAACAGCAGAGATCAGACGACTCTCCTCCATTTAAATCGTCTGATTGCACAATTAAAGACTTGTGTGATACAGATGGTCTGAAAAAATCACTTGAATCCAATTATTTGGGATCTCTTCTAGGGGTACCAACAAATGTGTCCATTCTGTTTTAGAATATATTTGTAGAATAAGCAATACGTCCTCTCTTTCTACACTCAGTTTGCTGTACTCAATGACATATCAAAGGCATGTTGGTATACCTGGAACAATCATTTTTATGTAATCGCTTTTCAGGAGAGGTACAGCAAGTCCATGTCTGTATTAAATATGTTCATCTTAGGCTCCATTCCACATCTCTCTATTATATAAAAAAAATCCTGGGACGAGACAAGACTTTTTTCGAGAGATTTTTTCAAGTCCCACCCTCCGCTCAACCATATTCAAACACACACACGGCACTCTCACCTCTCATTTGTTGGAATGCTTTTGACAGACACACTTCCTGTACTCTCAGCTCTTATAAATTTTTACGTTTTCCTCACTTAAACTTCACAATTAAAGAATATTATGTCCAAATCTGATTGAAGAATATTATCTCACAGGATTATCAACAGAAAAAATGAGAACACGCGCAATGCTAGCGCCTAGAAACGATGAAGTCAAACACATTAACGGCAAAAATGACGATCAGTTACTTGGCAAATTGGTTAAATGCGTATCAATAGACTCTGCTGAAACAGTCGGTGGTGATGGTGCGGAAGATGAAAACATCAACTTACAATATGACGAAGAATATCTACAAACATTAACACCGTCCGGTCTTCCACTGGCCGAATTACTGTAGAAAGAAGGATGCATCCATGAAAAGTAATGTAGCAGATCTTCAGGGGATAACATTAGACACCAAAGGAGATCTTGATATGCCATTCGTATTAAAACGTTAATAGTTTCTCGTTAGAATGACTTTTGCAAAAACTATTGACAAATCACAGAGACAAACATTCGATAAAGTCATTTTATTTATTAGAGAGAAAGAAATGAAATGCAGTCACGGGAAGTTATAGGTTGCGTTGTCACGATGAAAGTCCAAACACAGAATCAAATTTCAATGCGATATTTTGACTAAAAGTTAATTAAAAAAATTGTTGTTACTGAAATTTTACAGTTAAAGTGTAAGTTTAAAAGTACTTGCACGTTAATTTCAAAGCCAAACAGATCGAAATCGTAATACGCAACAAATACTTCTAACACAACATGAAACTAATTTACTTTCAAATTATTACGTTTTACTATTTTTTACTACGGCTAATTACTCGCTGTAATGTAAAGTAGTTAGTTCTATTATGCTTATGTAACAATTCCCATGAAAATAAATTCATCCGCATCCTTATACACGAGCGGCAGAACGCATAGCGCAAGCCTTGGGGTTGGCAAAGCGAAGCGAGCAGGGGGCAATGCCCCCTAGTCTAACAAAAAATAAACAGGCACACAGTGGCATAAAACAGAAGTCAAAACACAAATGGGCTGTTTTTGCCTTTCTAACAAAGGGAGTCAAGCTCTGTAGAGTGGTCAAAGGTTCAGGTCACAGCTCTGTCTGGTGGTCTGCCCTTCACAAAGTTAAACAACTCCTTGTGGAAGCGTCCCAGCTTTTTAGTCGCTGGACCAGAAGGGGCGGAGTCAGTTGCTCTCACTGGGTGGTCTCTCAGAGCTGTGGGTGGAAAAAGAGGCCATTAGTGTCCTGGAGAGGAAGTGCTTGCCTCTGATGAGCCCAGAAGGTGGCCCTCTGATGCGTATACGTGACAACATAAAACAAAATGTTAATATTATACCAGGTAGGTGTTATTACGTCTCTGAACAGACAAGGTTTGAGAACCGCACGTGTCACAGGCCCAGGGGGTTGGCAAGCGAAGTGAGCAGGGGGTGAACAAACACTGGTCAGTCTATAAGCTTAAACATATACATTCTAATAAACAATGACACAATTTAGCAATTTTCTATTTATTTACCCAGAATTCCTGTCTATTTTGCATACACCCAAGAATTTACTTGCTGCTTTATTTCATCCATCCAATCATCCATTATCCAACCCGCTATATCCTAACTACAGGGTCACGGGGGTCTGCTGGAGCCAATCCCAGCCAACACAGGGTGCAAGGCAGGAAACAAACCCTGGGCAGGGTGCCAGCCCACCGCAGGACACAAACACACACACACACTAGGGACAATTTAGAATCGCCAATCCATCTAACCTGCATGTCTTTGGACTGTGGGAGGAAACCCACGCGGACACGGGGAGAACATGCAAACTCCACGCAGGGAGGACCCGGGAAGCTGCTGTTTAATTTCACCTTATAAAATTTCATATATTAGGAATTTATTCGTTTTCGCATACCCCTTGGGGTCAGCTATTGTACAGTACCCTGATTGCAGGTTAAGTAGGCGCCCCCTTTGGCAGTAAAGGGGATTCGAAGCGGCAACGGGCGCAGATTTATGATTCAGAGCCGCCACTTTTGGAAACTAACCTCATGAATGGATAAATAGTAATTTTCTCAAGTTAAAGAGAAAACTGAAATTTTAGTGATCAGCAATAATGGATACAATGAGGCTATTAGAAATAAACTGGATACATTAGGATTAAAAGTCAAGACGGAGGTAAAAAGCTTAGGGGTGATTGTTGACTGTAATCTGAATTTTAAATTGCATATTCATCAGATCATTAGGACAGCATTTTTTCACTTAAGAAACATAAGTAAAGTTTGACCTCTTATATCACTGAAAGATGCTGAGAAATTAGTTCACGCGTTTGTTTTCAGTCGACTAGATTACTGTAATGCACTCCTCTCAGGACTACCCAAAAAAGATATAAATCGTTTGCAACGAGTGCAGAATGCAGCTGCTAGAATCCTAACTAGGAAAAGAAAATCCGAGCACATTTCTCCAGTTTTAATGTCACTACACTGGTTACCTGTGTCATTCAGGATTGACTTTAAAATTCTGCTTATGGTTTATAAAGCCTTAAATAATCTCGCCCCATCTTATATATCGGAATGTCTGACACCTTATATTCCAAATCGTAACCTCAGATCCTCAAATGAGTGTCTCCTTAGAATTCCAAGAACAAAACTTAAAAGAAGTGGTGAGGCGGGTGGCCTTCTGCTGTTATGCACCTAAAATCTGGAATAGCCTGCCAATAGGAATTCGCCAGGCTGATACAGTAGAGCACTTTAAAACACTGCTGAAAACACATTACTTTAACATGGCCTTTTTATAACTTCATTTTAATCGTAATTTAACTTAATCCTGATACTCTGTATGTTCAATTTCCTCAAAATAACTATTCATAGTGGCTCCAAAATCCGTACTGACCCCAACTCTCTCTTCTGTTTCTTTTTCCGGTTTCTTTGTGGTGGCAGCCTGCGCCACCTCCACCTACTCAAAGCATCCTGATGCTCCAACATTGATGGACTGAAAACCAGAAGTCTACGTGACCATCATCATCAAGTCCTTCCATGAGAATCTGCTGTTTTAGTCACTGAACATTTTGATTATAGAAATTTTAAGAGCCATTAGGTAAATAACTCAAAAATAAAAACCACATCAGGAGTGGAGGTGAAATTCTGTTTTGTTAAGTTCGACTTCATTGTAATGTTAGTTTCTTCATTGCACAAGTTAGACTTAACTCCATGGAATGTTATTTTCCTCAGATAGAATATTAAAAAATAAAGCACACAAATTAAATATTACGATTCGTATTTAACATACCATCAAAGTTTTTAATAAGATTACAATACGTAAATCAAAGAGGCGTGCGCTTTAGTCCTCACAGTGGCAAACTGATCTGCAGGGTTCGCTGAAAAGAGTCGCTCGTAAAGGACGAATCGCCCGTCACTTGCATCAGTTGTAGCCGCGATGGGCACTGGGTAGGAGCCAATACAGATGTGCTGCCAGTCCACCACCGGGTGTGGCCATTTAGAGTCGCCAGTTTATGTGCGCATAGGTGGGATTTGCAGGGAACCCTCGAGGACCCGGAGATTGTGATTTGAACCCAAGGAACCTATTATTGGCTTAACTAGAAAGATTAAAATAGGGAAGCTTTCTAAGCAACTCGAAACAACAAAAAAAGATGACAAACTAACTTGAAGAAGGGACCCGAGTTGCCTGCATATTGTAATCTTTCTAGTTAGGCAATAAAAGGGGATCTCTTTGCTTAACTTCTCACCACCTCCATAATGGCTAACACGGTACAACACCCTGGTACTCCAGATTTAACTTCATATAAAGAATTAATTTGTGTAAAAAACAAACTTTTAATTCCAGCATCCACAAGACATTGCAGTCTGAATGAGTGAAATTTTTAACCAAGCGAAGAAAAAAAAAAAACCGAGGAGATGTGATAGAGCAAAATATCATGGAATAAATAAAATATATACGTAAGGGCAGACATAAAGGATACTTTCAAAGACAAACAACTGTAAAAAACTATTTTTAGTGACCTTAAAATGTTATCAGTGTTGCTGACAATGCTGTTTTGAAAATAGGATTTTCACTATCAATTCAGCTCCATTATCTCCCGAAAATGTAAATAATCTTGTCTGCTTATGCGCCTGTTTAGCCTCAAAATGTATCTTCTAAAATATATATTTTAATATACAATGCATTTTGAAATGAAATGCTGTATGATGCACTTTCTGCTTAAAAAAAAAATCCAATGAACTGAATTGTATTAGAAAATTACACATTTTCTCACTTTCTTTCATTTAATAGAAGTTTAAAAATATATTAATTTACATAACAACAATTATCATAAAACAAATACAAAATGACACATCCATAATGACAGGTAGAAATTATTCCTTGTACCTTAATGCATACCTTTTTTAAGGGAACCCAATTCAATTTAATATAATTTAACATCATAATGAGATACTAAATTAACTTTATGATAAGTAATACATTATTTTCTTTATTGTTAATCTACACTTAATTGATTTTATTTCGGAAAATGCTATTGACATTGACATAATTCAGTTTTATATTTAAAGTACTTTTCTTTAAATTGATAATATACTTTTATTGACATTGACACAATTCAATTTTATATTAAAAGAACTTCTATTTAAATTGATATTATACTTTTAAATTGATTATAATAGATTTATACTATTTTTATTGTTATTGAATTTGCATCATGAAATTAAATAAATTGGCACCTTTACTTATCTTATGTGATGTATATATTATTTCTTCTATATAATACAGTTTTTCAGTTTAATTAGGAAGAGATATATACGTAATTAAAGCAATTAGAATTAAGATTGACAGAAGCTATTTAACGGACTGCATTGAATTTACAGTTTTTCACAGTTTGCTTTGCACATTTAATGAGTTGTTCTTGCTGTAAAAAAACTAGCAATATTCAATTAATGAAATCCAAAGAGTTCCATCTTCTTCTTCTTCTTCCTCACAGGTCTCCATACTTTTGCCCTTTCATTCATTTTTTCCGCCCTCCTGTCCAGTTTGTGTCCCGGGTGGGGGGCTGTGAAGTTTACACCCCGACACAAAGCGCAGAAGGCCAAGGCAGCGATGGAATGGAGCCCACGAGTGTGTGTGTGTCTGCTCTCCAAATGAAACCCGTGGCTTCGTATCTGTGCAAGTTTTCTAAAAAGTCCATTGAAACTTTCTGTCGTGTTCTCAATGGACATGCTTAGATGAACTGGGAACTTTACATCGACCCCTAGCGTGAATGAACGTGGGTGTGTGAAGGGTCTGCGTCCCAAGACTGATTTTCGAATTCTAATTTTTTTGAAATATGCAACCCTAACCCTAACCCTAACCCTAATTTAGTTATGATTTTGTTCACAAGACCTGGGAGCTCAGGTCTAAAACTTTGCTTACACTCAGACACGGGAGGTCGCCACTTCTTCCACAAAAGTTGGGATTTATAAAACATGAAAAGTAGTGGCAGTCGAAGCCCATTTGAAGCCTTGGCGAGGGGCTAGTCGGTATTAGATTTCGACGACGACGGACAACATGCCCCTCTTGGTGTCTGGAGTGCGTGCCCCTTCAGTTATATACAGTAAATGGCATCCTTCTGTATTACATACAGCAGTGGTTCTCAATCTGTGGGGCGGGCAGAAAAAGGACAGAAAAAAAAAAAAACAAAATCTGCAGGGGTTCCAAGGCCACGAGACCACCCAGCTCCCCTAACATAAATGAACCCAATCAGTCCTCATGGTTTCCAGGCTTCAAATGTAAGAATTAGATGATCAATGACAAATCCGCCAATGTAGGGACTGCATGGTGCCCTGATCAGGTGGTGATGGCATAGATCACCACCACAGAAAACCAACAGCAGAGAAAGCAGGGGTTAGTACAGATTGTGGAGCCATGAAGAAAATGATAATTCAATGCATATATAGTTTACACTAAATGCTATAAGAAAGCCATGTTAAAATAATAAATATAGTGCTCCACCGTATTAACCTTGCAAATTTCTATCGGTAATCAATTCCATATTTTAGGTTCATAACAGCAGAAGGCCGCCACACCGCTTCTTTAAAGTTTATCTCTTGAAACTCTAAGCAGACCCTCATTTGAAGATCTAAGGTTACGATTTGGAGTGTAAGGTGACAGGCATTCCGAAATATAAGATGGAGCGAGATGATTGAAGGCTTTTGTAAAGCATTAGCAGTATTTTAAAGTCAAAAGAAGAAGTACCAAGCAATACTTTGAACAAAGAGCTAAGTCCTCACTGATCTTACATTATCTACCGGATAAGAAGATGGAGAGACTGCACACTCTCTGTGTCTTGTATTTTGTATCCTTGTTTGTAGACAAACGTTAAATACCAGTTGATAGAAGTTTGGACTGCCATACCTCACGTTAATCTTCATGATATCTGAGTGTAGAACTTTATGCTTCAGATGCCCTTGTCAAAGCCTCGGTTCTGACGTCTCCATGCCTCTTTCTCCAGATCGAGTAAGTCAGCCAGTAATTGTGACCTGAGCTCACTCGTCCCCCTCTGTGCTTTCTTCTTCTTTCACATCACGAGCACCATAATTAGTTCTGTAGCGCGAGCGAGCCGTGTAACAAGTGCTTCAGATCTGGCAGAGGTGTTTATTATTTATTCTTCATTTTGGTTGCTTTATTCATCAGTTTAATGAGCTAACATTAGTCTCGCTCACTCTCTTCTGTTTTTTTTTTTTATTATAACTAGGAAACATTTGCTTACCGTCCTTCTCAGGGATGACACAGGCCAATTAGCAGTGTGCAATGTTTTTAGCCTCCCCTGTAGACGATTTGGAAAAGTTTTTTTTGCCATACAAGTGATATGGCTGTACAAACACACACACACACACACACACATACATGTATTGCAAATATACAGTAGTAGAGTATCCACAATAGCAGTTACTTAAGATATAGAAAGTTCACAACAATTAAGGGTGTCGTTTCCCACCTTGTGTACGGTGGTGCCGCTCCCATGACCCTAAACTCTTTTAGAACAAATTATTTTTTACCATTTGTACCAATGGGGCTGAATATTTTTTCAAAAAACTTGGGTTTCTGAAAAGCATATAAAGCAATGGTTTCACACATACATCAACGTAAAATACTTATTCATGACAAATGCCATTCAGCTTTGTGTTCCATGAGTCCCTACAGTATGCAAATTCATATTCTTATTACATCCCCGTTTGTTTGTCTCATAAGCTGAAAGGGACTTTCTGGAAAAAAAAACAACCTGAAGTAGTCGAATGGCTGGTAATCCGTAGTGTCCAGTAGCACATTGTGTCATTTGATGAAGTCCAGTTGTCAGCTTGCCTCCCATGAGTCAACAAAGTCTGGGTAGTCCTCCCAGGGTGAACGTTGCAGTAGAACGTTCAGCTGATGGAGGTACCTGTGTTTCGATATCAATCTCTTGATAGTTTACATCAAAATCGGTGATCGTTAAGTGTCTGTGTAGACTTTCCAGGCGAACATTGCTGTAAAGGCGTCCGTCAGCTCCTCAATCATCTGGGGACCGATCAGATAATGCAGGTACCTGTCTTTCATCTTCGATCTCCTGATCGTTTGCAACAAAATTGGTGTTCGTTAAGTGTCTGTGTAGTCTTTTCAGGTGAACGTTACTGCAGAGGCGTCACCTCCACGGTCATCTGGGGACCGATCAGCTGATGCAGGTACCTGTCTTTCGTTTTCGATCTCCTGATCGTTTACATCAAAATCGGTGTTCGTTAAAGTGTCTGTGTAGTTCTTCCAGGCAAAATTTGCTGTAGGCACGTCATCTCTACGATCATCTGGGGACCGATCAGGTGATGCAGGTACTTGACTTTCATTTTCGATTTCCAGACCACTTGCATCAAAATCGGAATTCGATAAGACAGAGTCCGACTAGGCAATAATACACAAAAATAAATAAATAATGCACACAAAGCATTTTGCTTTGCACAATCACTTTGTTGCATCGCCCGATGTCAATGCCATTCTAGATGTTGTTTGCTCTACACTACTCGTGGAAACACAGGGATTTGACATCAAGTCAATGAGTCTAACAGTCCTCCTAGCAAACAGGGTCTACCAATAACATTTTAGCAATGTTTACAGCTTTCTTTTACCTTCTGACCCTGCATGTCGACTTTAGTCGACAGGAATTAGTTTGCTATTTCAGTTTTCACTTGAAATTGTTTACATCAGCTTATATATTTCTTATGCATTTTATTTATTTGAGTGCTTCTCCCAAAGGCTAAAAACCTGCACTGTGTGTGCTCAAGCAGTATGTGGGATGGAATGGGGTCTGAAGTAAGCCGAGTCGGATGACCGAGTTTTACCATATAAGGAAGGTATGCTGTTCGATGTTGTTGCCTGTAGTGGGCATTGCAGCACCCTAAACCCCCTGTAACAACTTCATGACACATCCTTTATTCAGCAGCACCTTCACAAGGTTTCCAATTTCCTTACTTCAATATATACAACAGGCATGAAACTTCTCCACCTTCTACTTCCATGGAGTCTCATCCACTTCCTCCTGATTCTGAAGCCTGAGTCGAGTAATGGGTTTGGTTTTAATTCAATTTACTACCCCGGGAAGCACTTCTAGGTCTGACAGGACTCCAACGGTCCATGTGCCATCAGTATTCCACAGATTCCCCAGTGGCCCCCACAGAACCCAGCAGGAAAGACCCCTGGGACCACAACTCCCACTCACCCATTGCAGGTATCCATACTGGGGCCCTCCAGACAGGAAGCGGCCACCCTGTGTAAAGGGGAATGTACTGCCCATAGTAGGCCATCGCCCACTGTACTGTTCTTCCCCATTCCTCACTAGAATGCCAACCCCAGAGTAGATGCTGTTGCAGCCTCTTCCTGCAGCCTTGTCCTGGCATGGCAGGAGAACGTCACTGCTCCCCAGCTGTGCTCCGTATTCTGTGGCCTTTGGGAGCAGGACCCATCCTGGCAGGAACACCAATTGCAGTGGCGTAGCTCGAGTTCGTGCTGCTCGGGCGGGCGGTGTTTCAATTTGCCGCCCTCCAACATATCTGAATATGTTAACCTATTTAAATAGAAAATTAAAATGACGTATAGAGAAAAATGAAGATATATTTTGCATAGATTTGTTCATATATAGAGAAACAGCAATCATTTTTCACATATAAACATTTATAAGCATCAACTAGACAAGAATATCGTATAGATGCACTGATAAGCCATGTTCTAATTATTAATTTAATATAATTACACTGCGAAAAACAGAACAAGTGTAGTGTACAAGTGACAGGTGTCACAAAATATTATCAGTGTAATGTTTATGTCTATCTTTCTTATTGCCTGCGTCTGATGCCGTCACAGAAGGACAGACTGAAAATTATTTTAGAAGCATTTTAGAAGCATTTGTGGATAAAAATCCGAGAATTTTACTTTTTTTTTCTTTCGCGAGTGATATTTTTCCGAACCCTGCTGCTTACACACGAATTGGTACTGAGCCTTTTGGCCAATAATGCCGCCACCAAAAATGTGCCGCACGGGGCAGACCGCCCCTTCCGTCCGCCCCTAGCTATGCCACTGACCCATTGGTCCCGCACAATGTGTATTGATTAAGTTTGATAATGATGACAGTCTTTATTCATCCAACGCAGTAGTAATGATATACTTTATATATTCATCCCTGTCCCCTACTCTACCAGTTCTAACAGTCTGCTTCTGCCTGACCCCATCTTACGCTTGTCTCTACAGCTCTGCCGCGTCTTGCATGTACCTCAGTTACAGCAGCTCACTTCACTTCTCCTGCTCCTTGCAATTGAACTGGGTAAGTGACAAGATGAAAAGTAAAAAAAAAATAACATCATTGGCTTCAGCAGACCCCTGTGACCCTGTGTTAGGAAATAGTGGGTTGGAGAATGACTGTCTGAATGACTTAACTCATGTAGAAATGTATGTGTTATATAACATCTTGGGTTTAGATTTATTTTATATTTCTTGATCCATCCATCCATTATCCAGCCCGCTATAGCCTAACTACAGGGTCACGGGGGTCTGCTGGAGCCAATCCCAGCCAACACAGGGTGCAAGGCAGGCAGGGTTTGTTCCAATCACTTCCTTGGCCACAGGTGTGTAAACTTAAGCCCCTAGGCATGCAGACTGCTGGCATCTACAAACATTTGTGAAAGAATGGGTTGCTCTCAGTGAATTCAAGTTGTAACAATTTGTCTTGAGCACTCGCCCGAGAGTAGTGCTACCACTATATCTGTCCTAGCTAAAGGCAGATGATAAAAGGTTAGGCCAATATCACACCTTAATACTTTTCCCGTATCACCTTTATTCATATAAAACAACCCCCCAAATATCAATACATTTATAGGTCACTGCCACCAATAAACCATATTTATACTTGCAGTCCATCAAAATAAACAACAAAATAGAAAAACAATCCCTACACATAGATCACCCCCCTCGAATATAAGTAACCCTTGATTTGCAGCGCCACACACATATACATGTATCTACCCATAAACCGTTTTCACCCCTTCAATTCCTGTTCCAGAGGTAATAAATAGATCCGCAGGTAGTCCCCTGTCATACTCCCGCTACGGCGAGCTGATGAGGAGTCCTGAAAATAGCGGACTACCCAACCTATCTCCTCTTCGTCATAAAAGACATACAGTCATACTTGCGCCATGATTAATGTAATAGTAAGTCCGTTTTGTAGCTCACCCGAGTCCGTCGGTAATAGCGGAACGATCGTTTTCAGGTATTAAACAGAAGACCATCCACCTTCAGACAGGACTGAATAGGAGCTCCTAGGCTTTTCCCATGGCCAGAGCAAAAGCTGATCTGCCTTTTCTTTTATCCAATGTTCTTCCTTCTTTCTCTTTCTCCTTCTCCTTCTTTCTCTCCTTTCTCAAAGGCGGCGCTTTATGCTAATGAATCCCCGAACCAACCGGAAGTTCCACCTCTGGGGTACCGCTGTCAATCTCTGTCAGAAGCAATTCCCCCCCAACAACCGATCGACAGCAGAACACATTATCTTTATGTGGCAGCGCTACATAGATCCCCACCCCCAGTCGGCGGCACGGCGGGTCCAAAGTAGGGCTTGATATTGGCCACATGTATTGTTTCCACTATGGCATCTACACCACTACCCCTTTGTATGCGAAATTAACCGGTCCTAATCGTTTTATTATTCTTACTGGACCCCCACTTGGCTAGTTTAGCAGCAAATCTGTTGACAGCACTGGAGAGTGGGTGTGTCCTAACCCAAACCAAGTCCCCGACAGCAAAGGGTACCGCGCCGTCGTGCATTATAATACTTAGCCTGTCTGGATGTAGCACTCACTAACCTCCGTTGTACTTGCTGCTTTAATTTTTCGAGGATCTGAATTGTATTGTATGTCTTTGAATCTGGGAGAGGTGCTGGGGTGATAAGGCGATCCAGGGGACTTTTGAGTTGTCGTCCGATAGCCACCCGAGCAGGGGTTTCACCAGTGGCCTCATGCACCGCTGTGTTGATAGCAAATCGGAGCTCCGGCAGCCACTTATCCCAATCTTGGTGTCGTTCACCCACATAGGAGGCTACCATAGTCTTCAAAGTCCTATTCACTCTTTCCGTTAAATTCTCTGCTGGGTGGTAAGCCGTGGTAAGTTTCTGTTTGATACCCCACGCTGTATATAGTTCCTGAAGCATAGAGCTAGTAAATTGTGGGCCCCTGTCAGACACAATATACTTTGGGACCCCCAGCGGTGAAAATCTCATCTTTGAGCGTAGAACAGATCTTTGGAACCTTGGCGTCCCGGAGAGCAAAGAGTTCTACCCATTTTGAAAAATAGTCCACTACCACCATTAGCACTGTCTTTTGGGCTTTGGATGAAGGTAAAGGCCCCATTAAATCAACTCCCAGCATTTCACCGGGTTCAGATGTAATCGTGGATTGGAGAAATCCTACTGGCTTACCAGGGGGGTTCTTCAATTGTTGACAGATTTTACATGATTTCACATGGCTCCAAACGTCCCTTGAATGGTGGGCCACCATGCTACTTCCAGAATCTTCATCAAAGTCTTCATTCGCCCAAGATGCCCACCAAAAGGACTGTCGTGGTAATAATTAAGGAAGTTGGGTACATATTCTTCCGGGACCACTAACTGGCATTTGGATCCTCCGAGACTGGTCGGCACCACCCGGAAAAGGACACCCTGGATGTCCTTGAAATGTATGCGATCCCGTCCCATCTCATTAGAATCTTTGCCAACCTTCTGGCACAGGACAGTTGGTTTGTGCTCGAGCTAGGTCCTGCATACTTAAAGGTAGATCTGTCCATTGAGTATGAGTAGTTACCATACATATATCCCCAGACATCCAATAACTCCGGGACAGCGCATCCGGGACAATGTTATTGCAGCCCTTCTGATAAAATACCTTGAAACTGAAAGCTTGGGCGCAAAACCCATCTGGTCAGTCGAGATGACGTCTTGGTTGATTAAAAGCCCAAGTCAGTGCATTATGATCTGTGAAGACCTCGAATTCCACCCCTTCTAGGAAGTGGCGCCATTTTTCCACGGCCCAGACTACCGCCAAACATTCTTTTTCCGAGGTGGAGTAATTTAGCTCAGCCCCATGCAGAGCCCTTGATGCATAAGCAATTACTCTCTGATCCTCTTCGCTTGTTTGGGTCAGAACCGCTCCAAGCCCGATGTTGCTGGCATCTGTATGAACTTGAAATGTGAGTTGAACATCTGGTTGGGCCAGGATGGGTGGAGATTGGAGGGCCCCCTTTAATTGTTCCACTGCATCCTGACATTGCTCTGTCCATTCCCATGGAACATCCTTCTTCTGCAAGTGATGCAAAGGTGCAGCGATGTCCCCAATCGAGGGATAAATTTGTGGTACCACCCAACAAGACCAAGAAACCTCTGTAGACTTTTAATATCGGTGGGGTAGGATAGTTCTGAATTGCTACCACCTTTTCAGGGTCTACTTCAACCCCTTTTCCGATACCACATGGCCCAAGAATTTAATCTGGTGTTGAAGGAAACAGCACTTCTCCACATTTAGTGTCAGATGTGCCTGCTGCAGCCTCTGGAAGACTACTTCTAGATGTTGCAGATGTGGTTGCAGTGCTGGGGAGAACACCACTATATCATCAATATATACATAGCAGATTTTCCCAATTAACCCCTTGAGAACTTGCTCCATCAGACGCTGGAAACTAGCCCCAGCATTCTTTAGCCCGAATGGCATGGCTCTGAATTGGAATAATCCCTCGGGGGTAATTACGGCTGTCTTTGGTTTGCTATATTCCTCCATCTGCACCTGCCAATACCCACAGCGGAGGTCCAGGGTGCTAAAGATGTTTGCCCCATGCAGACTTTCCAAGATTTCTTGAACTAGGGGCATCGGATAAGCATCATGATGGGTTTTTGCATTTAACCCCTGTAGTCTACACAGAACGATATGTCCCATCCCGTTTTTGACAAGGACTACGGAGAGGCCCATGGTGAAGTAGACGGTTCTAGGACACCATCCTGCAACATCTTGTCCAAATGTGCTCTTATAATCTCCCTCTTCTGGGGGGATACTCTGTATGCCCGATGACGAACTGGGATCTCATCTTTAGTCCTTATAACATGAGTTATTATACGTGTCAAACCCAGTTTTTTTGTCCACACCTCTGACCATCGACATAACAGAGGCTGCACCTCCATGGGTTGTTCCAGAACGCTTGCCAGTGAGTTGGTTTTGGAGGTCATTACCTCAGCAGCATAAAAATTGAGACTAAACCATCCCAAATCTTCGCGCGCCTTGGATAAGAAAGGCCTCATTTCACCCCCATCTATAGAGTAGCTTCTCAAATGCAGATGGATAGACATCCGGATGGAGGTAGTAAAATCCAAACCAAGGAGCAATGGAATGGTCAAGTGCTTGTCCTCCAGAACATAGACTTCAGCCTGCCATTGGGTCAAATCCATGTGGAGCGGTAACGAAACCCTACCCACGGCCACATGCTTGGTGCCATCAGCCAAAATAAATTTGACGGAGGTTGCTGTTTGAGGTTTTCCCTGGTAGTGCCATTCTTTTCCACAAGCTTTTCTTCATTAAAGTGAAGTGGCTCCCAGTATCCACGACTGCATCTATGTGTAATCCCCTCACCTGAGTCGAGACCACCAGAAGAGAAGTCTGAACCTGGACCACCGAGACCCCCACTTCAGTTAGGCTGCTTCGTTTTTTAGGTGCTTTGGCGGACTGAACTTCCTTTTTTGTAGTCTGCACTTTATTCCAGTATTCTTTGGAAGCAGCCCAGTCTCGTTCCACAAGAGAACCCACCTTCACCAGCTGTTCCACCGAGGTCACTACTCCCCTCAATCCTCCAGCCAAGCGTGGATTGCATGCGTTTAATATACGGCATACCAGCTCTTCCTCTGCCATGTCAGGTTGCCACTTCAAACACAGAGCCCGATAATCGTAAGCAAAATCTCTTATGGACTGTGTAGGGGCTTGCACCATAGACCGGAGACGCTCTTCAAGTTCCATCTTATATCCGGAAGGCAGGAAAGCATTAAGGAATTCCTGTTTAAAAGAAATCCAGTCAGTAATTTTGTGTCGGGCAGCTTGCCACCAGCTTCTACCTGGACCTTGTAAAGAGGTGTTTATCACCCCCATAAGCTCTTCATTGCCCAGCGGTGTAGCAGCCACAAAAGCTTCCCCACGCTCCAAAAAGTCAATTACATCCTCTGAAGTATAGTCCGTTTTAAACTTGGGAAATTCCAAGCGAAGCGCCAGCACATGAGGAAGCGTATGAGATTGATAAACGCGATGATCCTCCGGCGTTGACTGTGCAGCCGGCATTTTAATCGCGGAAATACTTTTCCGTATCTCTTACGCAGTTCCTCCTTCCACTGGCGATCTCGCCGCTGTAAACACTGCACAATCTCTCTCCATAGCCGCTAGCTGGGCAGTGAAGTTGTCTTTAAGCTCTGCGATCGCTGTATCCACATAGACGCGGAGCCCCTCTTCCCGAGATATTGTACTTTCCGCCACAGAGGTTATTCTTTCGTCCAGCGCATCAAGACGTTCGGAAACCGCCGCGAGTAACAGCGGGTTGCCATCGACGTCTTCCTCGTCCGGTGCGGGTGGATCTTCCAGATACATGGACTGTAACAGACTAGATAGATCATGGGTTCCTGCAGGAGTCCTGACGGTGACGTGGCGGCTTCGGCTACCGGATCCCCCCACAGCGATACATTCGGACTGGCATCCTCCAACTCTAGCGGCATCGAAGACACACTCATAGTGACTCAGAGTAAATTTAGACAAAATACGGGGAATATAAAGACGTATATGTTCCTAATCCTCAGAGAGGGCACCAACTGTAACAATTTGTCTTGAGCACTCGCCCGAGTAATGCTACCACTATATCTGTCCTAGCTAAAGGCAGATGATAAAAGGTTAGGCCAATATCACACCTTAATACTTTTCCCGTATCACCTTTATTCATATAAAACAACCCCCCAAATATCAATACATTTATAGGTCACTGCCACCAATAAACCATATTTATACTTGCAGTCCATCAAAATAAACAACAAAATAGAAAAACAATCCCCTACACATAGATCACCCCCCTCGAATATAAGTAACCCTTGATTTGCAGCGCCACACACATATACATGTATCTACCCATAAACCGTTTTCACCCCTTCAATTCCTGTTCCAGAGGTAATAAATAGATCCGCAGGTAGTCCCCTGTCATACTCCCGCTACGGCCGGCGAGCTGATGAGGAGTCCTGAAAATAGCGGACTACCCAACCTATCTCCTCTTCGTCATAAAAGACATACAGTCATACTTGCGCCATGATTAATGTAATAGTAAGTCCGTTTTGTAGCTCACCCGAGTCCGTCGGTAATAGCGGAACGATCGTTTTCAGGTATTAAACAGAAGACCATCCACCTTCAGACAGGACTGAATAGGAGCTCCTAGGCTTTTCCCATGGCCAGCGCAAAAGCTGATCTGCCTTTTCTTTTAACCAATGTTCTTCCTTCTTTCTCTTTCTCCTTCTCCTTCTTTCTCTCCTTTCTCAAAGACGGCGCGCTTTATGCTAATGAATCCCCGAACCAACCGGAAGTTCCACCTCTGGGGTACCGCTGTCAATCTCTGTCAGAAGCAATTCCCCCCCAACAACCGATCGACAGCAGAACACATTATCTTTATGTGGCAGCGCTACAAAGTGTGGCACCGTGATAGGATGCCACCTGTACAATAAGTCCATTCGTGAAATTTCCTTGTTACTAAATATTCCATGGTCAGCTGTTAGTGGTATGATAACAAAGCAATTGGTAACAACAGCAACTCAGCCACGAAGTGGTAGACCACGTAAAGTGACTGAGTGGGGACAGCACATGCTGAGGTGTGCAGAAATCGACAAGACCTCCAGATTAGCTCAAGAACAGCGCAGCATAGAGAGCGAGCTTCATGGAATGGGTCTCCATGGCTGAGCAGCTGCAGCCAAGCCTGACATCACCAAGTGCAATGCAAAGCACTGGATGCAGTGGTGTAAAGCCCACCGCCACTGGACTCTAGAGCAGTGCAGACGTGATGAGCCACGCAATCCGATGGACTAGTCTGGGTTTGATGGTCTCCCGGAGAGCAGTACTTGCCTGACTGCATTGTGCAAAGTGTAAAGTTTGGTGGAGGGGGGAATTATGGTGTGGGATTGGGCTTGACCCCTTAGGTCCAGTGAAAGGAACTCTTAATGCTTCAGCATATGAAGCCATTTTAGACTATTTCATGCTCCCAACTTTGTGGGAACCGTTTGTGGGATGGCAACATGACTGCACACACACCAGTGCACAAAGCAAGGTCTGTAATGAAATGGAGGAGCGAGTTTGGTGTGGAGGAACTTGAATGGCCTGCACAGAGCCCCGACCTCAACCTGATAGAACACCTTTGGGATGAATTAGAGCGGAGGCTGCGAGCCTTCACCTCCAACATCAGTACCTGACCTCACAAGTGTTCTCCTGGTCACAAATTCCCATAAACACTCTCCTCCTACACCTTAAGGAAAGCGTTCTCAGAAAAGTTGAAGCTGTTATATCAGTAAAGGGTGGGCCAACTCCATATTAAAGCCTATGTATTAAGAATGGGATGTCATTAAAGTTTATGTGTGTGTAAAGGCAGACGTCCCAATACGTTTGGAGATATATAGTAGCATATACGTATATGTACCCTGTATGTGCTATATTTAAAATACTACTAAAGAATGGAATGGAATTGGTGTTTTGGGCTTAAATATATTTAAGTATTAGAGCTACAACGTTTATCCAAGGAGATGTCTGTTACTACATCACTGCTTGATAAGTAGCCCAGAGGAAAGGATTCAGCAGCACTGCATTGCCATTGTAAAGGAGTTGTTCTTTGTATGTTCTTTGCTGTTTTTATATTCATTTTGCTCTGGTTTTTGGATTCTGCTTACAAATTCTGTATTTGGATGTGTTTTGCCATAAAATAGATTCTAATAGATAGTTAAGAAACCGTAGATTTCATACAAAAGTGTCTATTACTGCCTTGAGAGAAGAGGGAGAGACTCTCTGACGTTTGAAGCATTTCAAAATGCCAAAACATCCTTGAAACAGACTCTTTCGAGACAAGTGTTGACTTATAATGACAGACTGTATCGTTGTGTCCTCACACAGATACCAGCCGCTACACGAACACATTCAGCACTACGTTCAGCTGGGGACCAATCAGCTGATGCTGATGCATTGCTTTCATTTTCAATCTCCAGATCACTTGAGTCAGCATCAGAGCTCAATAAGTCAGAGTCTAATTCGGCAATAATACGCCACACGTTGTTTACGGAGTATTTTGCTTTGCGCATTTGCTTCTCTCTCTCGCCAGATCAGTCTTTAGCTCCAGTGGCCGGCACCTGCGTGAAAACAGCTTCCGGCGGATGAATAAATATTCAGCCCTCAAAGAGAAAAGAGCACAGAGCTTTTTCTGACTCTCAAACCAGAGGTTAATGGTCTTCCTCTTCCTTGTAAGTTATTGTTGGTACATTTAAAGCATCTTTGGAACATTGCATATATCTTTAAAGCATACTTTTGGACTTTTAAAGCTAGTCTCTTTGTTGCGTCTGGGGTCAGGCTGCCTACGGTGAGGCCTATCTTTAGGCAAGCCAGTGATTTTCTTCTCATTTTGGAGGCCTTGTCTGTGTCATCGTTTTATAAAAGACGTGGGATCCATGCTCATGCTTTGAAGTTCGGCAGCTGGATCAATGAACCAATAACGCTAACCAATTTGCTGCTATGTAAATCTATTTATACACATCTACTTGTACATATTGTGACAGCAGGGGTCACTGTTCAGACACCAGGTAAAATATCAGAAATGATTTTAATTTCTCAAATAATGTGCACAAAGCACCTCCACATCAACGATACACAATAAATAATAATAATAATCACAAATCACAATAAACCAATCCTCCTCTCCAACCTGCAGCTCTGTCACACTCCCTCCCAACTCCGGCTCAGGCTGCAGGGTTTCCCACAGTCCTTTATATAGTTTGTGACCTGGAAGTGCTTCTGTCCTTCAGTCCATGTGATGCCATAACACTTCTTCTATTCCTTCAGCTCAGAAGTACTTCATTTCTTCCATCCCCGTGACTAGGGAGTACTTCCGGGCTATAATAGAAACTTTTGTGCCTCCCCGCAACGTTCCCTGGCGGACCCCATGGTATCCAGCAGTGCTGTGGAGTTGAACTCCATTGTCCATGATGCCCTGCGGGAATTCATGACACCTCCATGTTGCAGGGAGGACTCCATCTAGCGGTCTGGGGGTGCTGGCCGGGATAAACTGCGGGCCATCTCTCACAATATACACGTGTGTGTGTTTGTGTGTGTGTGTAAAAATAAAAAAATCAAACAAAACCTTCATTATTGTTCTTCCTTCAAATGGCAATTAATTTCCCAACAGCAGGTTTAGAAATGCTCCGGGTCATATGGTTGCTATGAAACATGTCCACTTAGAGCACGCTTGTATAGTTTACAGAAAGTGCAGGATTCATTCCAAACAAGAATAATTGTACTCTGAGTTCTTCTGTACCTTTAGTGTGTTGTATATAATAAAATAAAATCAATAAAAATGGTCAAATCTCAGCACTTTCAGTATAATTAAATTGCTTCTGTCCTCAGTATACTCTTAATTACCTAAAAGGAGGAATCTGTGACTTGTAAACACACAAGATTAATTTGACTATTACATTCTGGAAGCTGATTAATATTTCTTGAATTTCTTTTATAACTTCAGCATCACTGGATATTAACAGAAATGTTTGAATCGAGGTGGCACAGTGGTTGGCACTGCAGCTGCCTCACATCTCCAGGTGAAGACTGAGCTGATTTAGGATTTCAACCCTTAAACTGCCACATACTTGAAGGGTTATTGCACCCCTGGATGACAAATACTTTTTTTTACTGCACTTTGCTGCAATTCACCAAGAAAACGTGAAATTATAATGGAACCCATATTTTTTTTCATGCAAAGAGCTTCACAATTACTGCAACACTGATCATTTTACACACTGCCAATGAAATGTAAAAACTATTAAAAAAAACCTACTGCAACAATCCATTATTATATGTACAAGGTGCAACTGACGCCATTGATGAAAGTCAGTGAATCACCGAGCCAACTGCACTTGAACTGACTGCACGTGACCTCACAGAGGCCAGCGCTGCTGCTTGCAGGCTCATCTGGTGTAGTGGCTGAATCCCTGGGACAGTGATGCTGATCCGCTAGGGGGTGCCAATGGTCATGAGCTGGATGCTCAATGATTGTACGGTACGGACCGATCAGCTCTGGCATGCTGGCAAACTGCACTGGGAACCGACTATAGCAAGTTACGGAATTCAACGAATGTACGTCGCCAAGCATACTCAGCTTTGGCGTGCTGGCAAATTGCATTGGGAACCGACAACAGCCAGCTGTGGCGTTCAATGAATGTACATCGCCAAAGATACTCGGCTCTGGCATGCTGGCAAATTGCATTGGGATCTGAATATAGCCAGTTACGGCAGTTTAAGGGTTAAAAGGACCAAGAGGTGACTTGTAAGTGGAAATGCCAGGTAGAGTTGTACACAAGATTGCGAAATAACCATCACCAAAGCTAACCAGAAGATGAAGTCAAAATAAATTTCAATATTATGCAGTACCAGGATTCATGAAAATAAGAGACTCGGCACCATTTAGATTATCCGCAATCTCGGATGACATTAATTCTTAGATGACGGCTGATGTTTTTGTGATATAACTCTGGTAAGTGGTTTGTGGTGTAGGACAGGTTTTAAATAAATAATCACGTCCCGGAAGCGTGCAGGCTCAGAACGGGTGCAAGTGGGAAAGGGACACAGATGAAGAAAGAATAGAGAGAGAATGAAAAAGAGAGATGGAGGTTAAAGTGGGAGATAGAAAGAGTGAGAGGCAGTACTGACCCCAACTCTCTCTTCTGTTTCTATTTCTGGTTTCTTTGTGGTGGCGGCCTGCACCACCACCACCTACTCAAAGCATCATGATGCACCAACATTGATGGACTGAAAGCCAGAAATCTACGTGACCATCATCATCAGGTCCTTCCATGAAAACCCTAAATACAAAGAGGACTGTTTGACTTATGTTAGGTAGATTGCCCAGAGGGGACTGGGCGCTCTCGTGGTCTGGAATCCCTACAGATTTTATTTTTTTTCTCCAGCTTTTGGAGGTTTTTTTTGTTTTTTCTGTCCACCCTGGCCATCAGACCTTACTTATTCTATGTTAATTAATGTTGACTTATGTTCATTTTTTATTGTGTCTTCTATTTTTCTATTCTTCATTTTGTAAAGCACTTTGAGCTACATTTTTTGTATGAATATGTGCTATATAAAAAAAATGTTGATTGATTGATTGGGAGAGTCCACGTGAAGGAAGAATGGAGACAGGTGGTCAGAAGTAAGTCTTAGGGAGAAGATCAGGAGGTTGAAGAAGGGGCACTCCTACTAAATGATGCTCTGGAATAAGAGTGGCCAATTAGTGGTGTCTACTGCGGATGTCGAGGCTCGGAAAGGCACCCCAGAGATGCTGAATGCCTGGTAATGGGGACACGAGCTAAGAAGTTAAGGTTGACTGCACCTGTCACTTGGGTGCCTCCTCTGCTGTAAGATCTCATTTGCGTAAGCACAGGAGTCGTCGGTTTTTTCGAAGGAAGCATTGGGGCTCATTTGTTTAAAGGGAATAAAGAACCGTCTCTGGATTTTAACCTTGTTTTATCAGATCCGTTTATTTGAATTTGGACTTTCTGACCTGCACATTTTCACTGGTTTTATGGATTATTTATTTATTTAGTGAAGATTTTGATGCACTGCACTTTTTGAACACTATTTGGTTTTTCTTTAATTGCACCTAACCCTTGCTCTCAGTGTTGCGTCCTCATTTGACTGGCTCATCTCGGTTCATGAATTTAAACAGTTTGGGTTCAACAGGGAGCATGGAGCAGACCCACACGGTACCGTCACATACCCTTTAGAGCCAAACCACTAGTGAAATGGAGAAACAACTAAAGGACTTCTTCTGGTTGTGCAGGAATAGTTGGCATTCGCAGTAGAGTGTCCATATAAACACTTGGAAGGTAGATTTCAAATCCAAACCTTTAATTTGCAGATATAGCTGTACATATGACAGTGTGGGTGTGTGGTCTACAATAAAAAATAAAGTAGATCTATTCTTAGTTCTCAAATTACACAAAGAAAAATCACGTTGCAAATCTTACACGAATATTAATCTTAAAGTTGCAATACTGAAGTTATACTATAATACCTTATAACTAAAGGCACTATTGAGAAACGTTTAGTGTTAATGAAATTACAAGCGTAACTATTATAACACAAACGAAAAAACAAATGAACAGAACTTACGTTGCTTCACTTGACGCACACTATTTCTAAGGAACTCTCTAACTTTGTGAAGTGCAAATACTTGAACAGACAGTGAAAACAATCACGCTTTCTCTTTCCTCCTGCTACCCACAGTACTTCGCTCAACGGAAAGCAGCATCTAAGTCCGTCCTCCTGATGACTGAACTCCGCCTCTCAGACAACTAGTATTGGACCATCATATCAGTAGGACAGCCCACAAAATGGTGGTGTCCACAAGAGAAGAAAATAGTGGCTATGGAAGTGTGATAAACAGACAACATAATAAAAAAAATAATAATAACTTTGATAAATATACATCTCAAAAAGAAAGTAGGGATCTTGATGTTGTTTTGGAGGAATTCATTGGATAGGACAGGCGCGCTTTGTTGGGCTGCGAATGGCCTGTTCTCATCCAGAATGTTCAAATGTTCTTTATAATACACTGGTGAGGCCTTATCTCGAATAATTTGTACAATTTTGGTCCACAAGCGACAAAAAGGGCATAGCAGTGCAAGAAAAGTCCAGAGAAGAGCGACTAGGCTGATTCCAGGGCTACAGGGGTTGAATTATGAGGAAAGATTAAAAGAGCTGAGCCTTTACAAGTAAAGAAAATGAAGATCAAGAGGTGACCTGACTGAAGAGTTTAAAATTATGAAGAGATTTAGTCCAGCGGATCGAGACGGTAACTTTAAAATGAGCTCATCAAGAACACGGGGGACACAGTTGGAAACTTGTTAACGGGGAAATTCGCACAAACATTAGGAAGTTTTTCTTCACACAGAGAACTACAAACACATGGAATAAGTGAACCAGTAGTGTGGTAGACAGTAAGAGTTTAGAGACCATCAAAGCTAGAAGAATTAATTGGATAGGACTGGCGCGCTTTTTTGGGCTGCGAATGGCCTGTTCTCATCCAGAATGTTCAAATGTTCTTTATAACGCACTGGTGAGGCCTCATCTGGAGTACTGGGTGCAGTTTTGGTCTCCAGGCTACAAAAAGGACATAACAGCACTGGAAAATGTCCAGAGAAGAGCGACTAGGCTGATTCCAGGGCTACAGGGGTTGAATTATGAGGAAAGATTAAAAGAGCTGAGCCTTTACAAGTAAAGAAAATGAAGATCAAGAGGTGACCTGACTGAAGAGTTTAAAATTATGAAGGGAATTAGTCCAGCGGATCGAGACGGTGATTTTAAAATGAGCTCATCAAGAACACGGGGGACACAGTTGGAAACTTTTTAACGGGGAATTTCACACAAACATTCTCCCACAGAGAACTACGAACACATGGAATAAGTGACCACGAAGTGTGGTAGACAGGAAGAGTTTAGAGACCATCAAAGCTAGACTATAAATAAATAAATAGACTTGATGTAATTTTGAAAGAATTAAGAGGATAGAACTGGCAAGCTTTGTTAGGCCTCTTCTTGTCCAGATTGTTCTAATGAAGAGACTTGAGTCCCATTCAGATGGAATTAGTTTTACACCAGGAGCTCGGATCATGTAATAGTACTAGTTTTACTAGTTTTACACCAGGAGGTTGTGGGTAAACTCCCCCGTACCGTCATTTCCTGATCCTTGCTGTAGTTCGGACCACATTAATAGCTCCTATGTCCGCTGACACCTCCAAGGGGCACCCCATCCCTGAGCGTCTCGATATTACTTATGAATATTAGCGCACCTTCTGATTCTGAGGGGATGCCCCATCATTTAGCACACACAATGGGTACATCAGGTACTGGGAAATGTAATCATTAGGACAGGACCTCCATAATTTTAGTCCCATCTGAATCATGAAAATGATGGTTACACTGACATTTTGCTTTGCACAGGGTTAGTTTAAACTGAGTTTGTTTTTTTAAAGAAGGTTAAAGGCTTTGTAATCTTTACTGATGTGTCAAAGTGCAGACCGTAAAAAGTTGCTAATATTACATGCGTATCGGGAACTGCAGGTCTGACATTGTGGTCATCAGCACAGGGGCGCCGCAGGGGACTGTACTTTCTCTGGTCCTGTTCAGTCAACATACATCAGACTTCCAATACAACTCGGAGTCCTGACATGTGCAAAAGTTCACTGACGACACTGCTATCGTGGGCTGCATCAGGAGTGGGCAGGAGGAGAAGTATAGGAACCTAATCATGACTTTGTTAAATGGTGTAACTCAAACCACCTACACCTGAACACCAGCAAAACCAAGGAGCTGGTGGTGGATTTTAGGAGACCCAGGACCCTCATGGACCTTGTGATCATCAGAGGTGACTGTGCAGAGGGTGCAGACCAATAAATACCTGGGAGTGCAGCTGGATGACAAATTGGACTGGACTGCCAATACTGATGCTTTGTGCAAGAGAGGACAGAGCCGACTATACTTCATTAAAAGGCTGGTGTCCTTCAACGTCTGCAATAAGATGCTGCAGATGTTCTACCAGACGGTTGTGGCGAGTGCCCTCTTCTATGCGGTGGAGTGCTGGGGAGGCAGCATAAAGAAGAAGGACGCCTCACACCTGGACAAACTGGTGAGGAAGGCAGGCTCTATTGTAGGCACGGAGTTGGACAGTTTGACATCCGTGGCAGAGCGACGGGCGCTGAGCAGACTCCTGTCAATCATGGAGAATCCACTGCATCCACTGAACAGGATCATCTCCAGACAGAGGAGCAGCTTCAGCGACAGACTGCTGTCACCATCCTGCTCCACTGACAGACTGAGGAGACCCCACATTATGCGACTCTTCAGTTCCATCCAGGGGGTAAACATTAACGTTATACAAAGTTATTGTCTGTCTGTTATACCTTCATTTTTATTACTCTTTAATTTAATATTGGTTTTTATTGGTCAGTATGATGCTGCTGGAGTATTTGAATTTCCCCTTGGGATTAATAAAGTATCTATCTATCTATCTATCTATCTATCTATCTATCTATCTATCTATCTATCTATCTATCTATCTATCTATCTATCTATCTATCTATGACAGATGTAAAACATTCTAAAACTGGCTGCTCCCAAATATAAAACAAAGTGCTGTTACAATAAAATGAGAATAAATTACAACTTCCTGAGAACATTTAATCCAATAGCCCATTTTATGACATAGATGCGGCTCAAAGTGCTTTAATGGATGTCAAATACAAATATCTGACCTCAAATTCAAAATCCTTGAGATCCGAAACTCTAAAAACTGCATATACAGTAGGGTGTAAGAATTCAAGGAGGAATTCACATTAAAAAAATGAATGCCTGATAACATCCTCATTCTGGGTGGGTCGGTTCCTGCTTGGTTAGACTCTAGCTCTGGTTCTTTGTTTAAATTTGTGTTACTGCTCAAAGTCTTACTCACGCCTTTCCAAAATTTCTGTTAAAGCCATCAAATGAAATCATACACTCACTGGCCACGTTATTAGGTACACTGCTTGGTAATGCAAATATCTAATCAGCCAATCACATGGCAGCAACTCAAAGCATTTCGGCCTGTAGACTTTGTCAAGACGACCTGCTGAAGTTCAAACGGAGCATCAGAATGGGGAAGAAAGGAGATTGAAGAGATTTTGAGTGTGGCATGTTTGTTGATGCCAGTTGGGCTGCTCTGAGTATTTCAGAATCTGCTGATCTACTGGGATTTTCACACACAACCATCTCTATG
This sequence comes from Polypterus senegalus, assembly GCF_016835505.1. Lineage (NCBI taxonomy): Eukaryota > Metazoa > Chordata > Cladistia > Polypteriformes > Polypteridae > Polypterus > Polypterus senegalus. The sequence continues at coordinate 132,029,933 of NC_053168.1, forward strand.
GCTTACAGAGAATGGTCTGAAAAAGGGAAAATATCCAGTGAGTGGCAGTTCGCTGGGTGAAAATGCCTTGTTGATGCCAGAGGTCAGAGAAGAACGGCCAGACTGGTTTGAGCTGACAGAAAGGCAATGGTAACTGAAATAACCACTTGTTACATGTGAGATGTGCAGAAGACCATCTCTGAACACACAACATGTTGAACCTTGAAGCAGATGGGCTACAGCAGCAGGAGACCACTCTGGGTACCACTCTTGTGGGCTAAGAACAGGCAACTGAGGCTACAATTCACATGGGCTCAGCAAAATTAGACAATAGAAGATTGGAAAAACATTGCCTGAGTCTCAATTTCTGCTGCGACATTCGCATGGTCGGGTCAGAATTTGGCATAAACAAAATGAAAGCATGGATTCAGCCTGCCTTGTATCAACGGTTCAGACTGGTACTGGTGGTGGCGGTGTAATGGTGTGGGGGATATTTTCTTGGCACACTTTGGGCCCCTTAGTACCAATTGAGTATCATTTAAGTGCCACAGCCTACCTGAGTATTGTTGCTGACCAAGTCCATCCTTTTATGACCACAGTGTACCCGACTACTTCCAGTAGGATAACTCACCATGTCACAAAGCTCAAACTGGTTTCTTTAACGTGACAAAGAGTTCACTGGACTCAAATGGCCTCCACAGTCGCCAGATCTCAATCATGTAGAGCACCTTTGAAATGTGGCGGAACGAGAGATTCACATCATGGATGTGTCCATCCATCCATCCATCCATCCTCTTCCGCTTATCCGAGGTCGGGTCGCGGGGGTAGCAGCTTAAGCAGAGAGGCCCAGACTTCCCTCTCCACGGCCACTTCTTCCAGCTCTTCTGGGAGAATCCCAAGGCGTTCCCAGGCCAGCCGGGAGACATAATCCCTCCAGCGTGTCCTGGGTCTTCCCAGGGGCCTCCTCCCGGTTGGACATGCCCGGAACACCTCACCAGGGAGGCGTCCAGGAGGCATCCTGATCAGATGCCCGAGCCACCTCATCTGACTCCTCTCGATGCGGAGGAGCAGCGGCTCTACTCTGAGCCCCTCCCGGATGACTGAGCTTCTCACCCTATCTTTAAGGGAAAGCCCAGACACCCTGCGGAGGAAACTCATTTTAGCCACTTGTATTCGCGATCTCGTTCTTTCGGTCACTACCCACAGCTCATGACCATAGGTGAGGGTAGGAGCGTAGATCGACTGGTAAATTGAGAGCTTTGCCTTACGGCTCAGCTCCTTTTTCACCACGACAGACCGATGCAGAGCCCGCATCACTGAGGATGCCGCACCGATCCGCCTGTCGATCTCACGCTCCATTCTTCCCTCACTCGTGAACAAGACCCGAGATACTTGAACTCCTCCACTTGGGGCAGGATCTCTCCTCCAACCCTGAGAGGGCACTCCACCCTTTTCCGGCTGAGGACCATGCTCTCGGATTTGGAGGTGCTGATTCTCATTCCAGCCGCTTCACACTCAGCTGCGAACCGATCCAGAGAGAGCTGAAGATCATGGCCTGATGAAGCAAACAGGACAACATCATCTGCAAAAAGCAGTGACCCAATCCTGAGTCCACCAAACCGGACCCCTTCAACACCCTGGCTGCGCCTAGAAATTCTGTCCATAAAAGTTATGAACAGAATCGGTGACAAAGGGCAGCCCTGGCGGAGTCCAACTCTCACTGGAAACGGGCTCGACTTACTGCCGGCAATCATGGATGTGTAGCCAACAAATCTGCAGCAACTGCGCGATGCATATCATGTCAATATGGACCACAATCCCTGAGGAATGTTTCCAGCACCTTGTTGAATCTGTGCCACAAACAATTACATTGGTTCTGAAGGCAAAAGGAGGTCCAACTCGGTACTAGCAAGGTGTACCTAATAAAGTTGCAGGTGAGTGATATATCATCCCAAAGTCCAGATGCAGTATTTTTCAGCAAAATTCCACATCTTGCATGGAGCTCTGGGTTGCTTGGCGTTTGATCTTGTTTGGCATATTTCACATGAAATTCTCCTCCGTCAGGTAGATCTTCATTAGGACAAGGGGGGGCCTCCAAATAGCAGCCCCTCCTGCAGCTCCCACAGACCCCAGCAAGGTTCCCCATGGGAAATACAATTCCCACAATGCCCTATGGGTGTCCAAGTCTATCTATCTATCTATCTATCTATCTATCTATCTATCTATCTATCTATCTATCTATCTATCTATCTATCTAGCATGCTGGGAGAACACCCAGTTGGTGGACTCCCGACTGGGAAAGGGAACATCCAACCCTAGGGACAAATAAAGTTCAGTCTAATCAAATCTAATCTAATCTAACCATCCAAGATGCCTATTCATCTGTAGTGCTCATTTTTGATGGCTTCCAGGCCTGAAAAGAGAACATAAGCATATTTGCCTTGATGTCCATCCATCCCTTGTGGCGGACCATTATAAGGGCTTTCCAGTCAGATTAAGGGAACGAGATGCGTCCCACCTGCTATGCCAGTCCATCTCTAATGCTGTCATGAAGCATTAGAATTACTCCTTGTTGTATATCATTTGTCATTTCTTTACTAGTCACTCACCACGAATCAACTTCTCACTTGTCACTCATCACTTTAATATTTTGCCTCATAAACTGCGTATGCATAAATGTGGAAGTGAACATTTATTGAATCGACTGTGACAGACTTGTGATGTGCTTAAAATTAATTAATGTGCCAGGTTTTGAAATAAAAGTGAGAGCTGAAAAAAATCAAGGAGGCTGTGAACTTGTATGTGTTTGTGCTGTGCTAGAAGTTCGGTTGTAGGAACTTCTGAGTGCGATGGACTCACAATGTACTTGGACCCCTTAACCTTCGGCGCACTTTACTGTGTTGTAGATTTCATTTTAAATGGAGACCTCTGAGATTTTCATCCATTAATCTACACTCAATATCCTATAATGACAAAGTGAGAACATGTGTTCAGAAAGTTTTTCAAATTTATTAAAAAGCAAAAAGCCATATTTCTCATTTTTAGAAGTATTCAGACCCTTAATTCAACACTTTCAATGAGCCCCTTTGGCAGCAATTCTAGTTTTGAGTCTTCTTGGGTAAGTCTCTTTCTGGATTTGGAGAATGTATCCCATTCTTCCTTGCAGATCCTCTAAAGTTCCGTTAGATTTGATAGAAATCGACTGTAAACTGCCATCTTCAGGTCCCTCCGCAGATGTTCTATAGGGTTTAAGTATTTTTTGTGGTAAAAAAGGAAGTGATGTCACACCAGAACTATTCCAGGAATCAAACTGTCGCATCTAGATATAGTCATGGATGTAGTTTATTCTCTTAACCCACCAAAAAACCAGGATGATGGATAGACAGTATGTATGGGTGGGAATCCTGACCCTGATGGTTGATGTTATCATGAAAAAAGAGTAAGGACAGTGGAAGACTAAGTGTACCTCCTGTCCAGTGGGTGGCAGCGTTCCTCTTAGTGAGGTCTCATTTGAACACACGCAGGGCTGTGTAGGGACTGTGTTGAGGTGCTGTGCTCCTTCTCGCCCACTCAGGTTTGCCAGGGAACACTGTCTGGTGATGCCAAGTCTCAATCCAGGCTCTTTTCATATGTGGTTGTGAGTTTGGTGAGTTTGGTGCCCACTTCCATCTGTACTGCTGACTCCCACAATGCATTCAAGAAGTGATTGAAGACCCATCTGTTTTGTGAATATCTGTCTAACTGAAAAGAAAATAATAATAATAATAAAAAAAAAGCTGTGATACTTTATATTCTTAGTTATTTAAGTGTAACTGCTTAATAGATTGTACATGTATGAGTTATTATGTCTTTTCACTTGTAGCAAATACAATACAATACAATACCATTTATTTTTGTATAGCCCAAAATCACACAAGGAGTGCCGCAATGGGCTTTAACAGCCCCCACTTCTTGACAGCCCCCCAGCCTTGACTCTCTAAGAAGACAAGAAAAAACTTTGTAGGGAAAAAATGGAAGAAACTTGGGTAAGGACGTTCAAAGAGAGACCCCTTTCCAGGTAGGTTGGGCGTGCAGTGGTTGTCAAAAAACGGGGGTCAATACAACACAATAAAATACAATTGTATTGTACAATTGTACAATTCAACTTTTGTTTCCCGTCCTATTACACTTGCTGAACAAACAGGCCCAGGCCTAATGTTACTTGATTATGTTTACCTCCTTTACAAGTCGCTTTGGATAAAACCATCTGCTAAGCAATTAAATGTAAATGTAGTGTCCATGATGAGCCTTGGTGGGATCAAAGGGAACCCCAGTGGGGAACTGCCAGGGGGACGCTCCCCTTCCTTGTGATGTTTCATCTGACCCAGAGGTGTTTTCATGGAAGCCATATTGACACACCAGAAATACACCAAGGTCCAGCTTGAAGAAGGAGCCTCTTACTTCACCCTAGGAGTTGGAGTCGACAGCGGAGGAGGACAAAGCTCACCTAGCAGAAGTGGACTGATGTAAAGATAGACAAAAAAGAAAGGATTTGTAAAGGAAGAAACCTGCATTTGTAAGGTTAAAAGAGAAAATGAAAACAAGTGTCTGGGGTTTGGGGGTGTAAGATGCTTGTTAAAGGTCACAATATATATGCATGAATGCTTAAGGGACGTTTCCTCGGCTCTGAAAAGGTTAGCAATATCACCCTGAGTCAAGAGGAGGCATTGCTGTTAACACCATCTCCCTGTCTTCTGCAAATTAGAGGGACTGACTTGGAGGATGACCTGCTGACACGCATGTGTGAATATATATAAATACTGTATATATCGTCAGGCATGTGCGAGTAAGAGGATGATGTGTGGACCAAGCAAAGGTAATTCCACACCAGGTCAGGGGGTGGCAGGGTGCACTAAACCTTCACCTGTTATCTCTGAAGACCAGCTGTGGGAAAACCTGTCTGACTCACTTCCAGTTCCGGCGCCCAGGATAACGTTGCTTCCAGGTTTCAGTGCCTACAATGATGTCAGAAGGAGGTCACTTACTGTTCCCCTACGTCACTTCCAGTTTCTCCAGTTAAAACCACCATCTTCTCAAACCTCAGTCAGTTCATGTCTGGACTCCATCAAAGGAACTTCTATCTTAAAACAACCCCATTGCAGCTAGGGGTAATATATGAGTGGCTGCCCCAAACCTTTTTAAGTGTGTCGAGTTTGATCCTTTCACTATATACATACTATATAAATTCTGTCTCTGCATCTTACTCCCAGTTACATATATATATATACACATAGGTCTGATCACAATCTGATATATGGGTGGTCACCAAGCACATAATGCTTGTGGTCGGTCGGCCAATTGGTAGACATACACCATGCCCTGTCAGTTGTGAGAAGCAGTTCATAGATATGATATATAGTACCTGCCAAATAATACAAAGCGTACACGACACCTGTCTCGCCCTAATAGGGGCTCATCAGGTGTGCACAGTTTTGCTTTCCATCACGTCTGCGGTTCAATCATCACTATCTATCTATCTATCTATCTATCTATCTATCTATCTATCTATCTATCTATCTATCTATCTATCCTGCCGACTATACTAAAATTATCTATCTATCTATCTATCTATCTATCTATCTATCTATCTATCTATCTATCCTGCCGACTATACTAAAATTATCTATCTATCTATCTATCTATCTATCTATCTATCTATCTATCTATCTATTGTGACAGAATTAAGGTTTTCTCGCACCCTTGTACCCTCAGACCACACGTCAGACCAGATAAAAAGTCCAATTATTATTTATTATAATAATAAGGTGCACAAAGCACCCACCACTCCCAAATACTCCAATAACAATAAACAATCACAAATAACAAATCCTCCAACCTCCAAGATGCTTAGCCACCCTGCCTCCCAAACTCAGCTCGCTGTCTGGGAGCTCCCACAGTCCTTTTATACTCCCTGACCCGGAAGTGTTCCTATCCAACAGTTCACAAGTCCTTATTCCTTCCGGGTCAGGGTAAATAGTACTTTTTTTCAACCTGGAAGCCCATCGCTCTTCCTATGACGAACTTCCGGGTCATAGGGCACAAAGAACTCTTCGGTCCGCCCTGCAGCTCCTCTCGTGGCCCCCATGGCATCCAGCAGGGCGGTGCATAAAAACTCCATTGTCCGTGATGCCCTGCTGGTCTTCTGGGGACCTCCATGCTGCAAGGAGGGCTCCACCTGGCGGCTTGGGGGTATTGGCCGGGATAAACAGCCGGCCATCCTCCACACTATCTATCTATCTATCTATCTATCTATCTATCTATCTATCTATCTATCTATCTATCTATCTATCTATCTATCTATCTATTATATAGTGTCTTACATATCTATCTATTATATAGTGCCTTTCATTTCTATCTATCTATCTATCTATCTATCTATCTATCTATCTATCTATCTATCTATCTATCGTGGGATTTGTATCTGATAGTTTTAGGATACAAATGGTTGTAAGTATGTTGTTTCATTTGAAAAGTTCCATACATGTGGTGTAAAACTGAGACGTGTTTTGGGAGAATAAGGTGTCCTTTATATGAATAAGGGTCTCCGTTTACTTGGCACGGTAGGATTCTTTTTGTCTGTGTTAATAGGCTCTTAGATACTTTCCATGCATTTGTAATTTAGTTATTCTTTTCGAAAGAAAAAAAGGCATTCAAAGGGTTTCTGCTTACAAAATTATAATATAATGCTAACTGTAATCCAATGAGCTGCAGGCAAAGAAAATAATTTGCTCCAAATTATAGTTTTAAGGCTGGGAGAAAATGATGCCTCCTTATCAGCTCGGCTCCTTTGTACATCTTGCTTTTTTCAGGATTTTTTTTTGTCTTCAGAAAGCAGGAGCTGATGATGAATTCTTAAGCAGATCACACTGATAATTGTATTTCATAACTGTCAGCTCTGTGAAGACTGTCCATGGAGGTGTCTCAGCTCACTTGAGCTATTTGTGTCACTGCTTCGCCAAGAGCTCAGCCCTCAATAAAACTCAAATCACTGGGGATATTGTTAAGTCTTCGGCAAGGATTATTAAATTGAAAGAAAATTTATGGATGACACTTTACAACAATTAATCAGGAACAGTTGATTAATAAAGTTATTTCCCTATTCTCATGAAATGAGCACTGCTTCTACTATTCTGCTTGTCAAAAGGCCCGGTTTGTCATTCTTTTTGATTAATGTACCATTCCCCACTTCTCACTCAAACAACCCCCATTAAAAAGTGGCAGTAATACAAAAAAAAAAAAAAAAGGAATCATAAATATTGAATAAGCGCTCAGGTACAGTTAACCTTGACTATATTTTGGAGTGTACACGGGGAAAACTTAGATATTCAAGGAATAAATTGCAGTGGGGATTAAAAAACAAATTGGAGATTTTGGTGAATGTCACCTCCCCAACCTTGTCATTGTGATCGGGCTGCTGTGATTAATTAGTTTAGTTAGGTTTGCAATTAGGTCAGAAGAAAAATAGTAGCTGGTGGAGTTATGGCTTGTAGACGGCGGCTTAGGCTGATCATTGGTGTTAGGAGGTAAAGGAAGCAAAAACAAATGGATGACAAGCCCCACGGCCCGGCATTTCTGGTGGGACGCAGTCCAAGGTAGCAGAGTTGCTGATGTTTTGAAATGACCGTCCGCTTCCTTCTGGCTGCCATACCTGATGGTGTGTTGGCAGCTCTCTAGGAGATAGAGAAGGGGGGGGGGCTCGTTGGGATGAATCGGTCGGCTTTGACTGCCAAGAGGGTCGCTTGATATTCCTGTCCTGGTTGCGCTCAGTTTGTGGTCAGTAGGAGAAGAGAAGGACAGGAGTGGCATTTGGTGACAAGTGAAGTGGAAGAGCTGGCAGCGGCACTGAAAGGTTGAAGCCGGGGTGACGTGCTGTTCCAAACGGGGAAGCGAGGCTTCTCAACTCGTGTGTTTTCTCCAAATTCCCTTTCTAATGTCTGTCTCGCGCGCGGATACAATTCAGGTGGCAGGAGTGTCACACTATTTGTCTTCCCACATTGAGAGCGGAGCGGCGGTTAACATTATGACTTTGCCAGTTAAGCCGGAGAATGGGGGTAAATATGGCATTGATTTAATTCTAGATTATATAACGAATTCCTTCTTGCATTGTGTCAGGTGTTAATTTCCAAAGGTATCTTTTGTTTCCCTGTCTTCATTTTGTAACTCACTTGAATAGCCTCCTGTTGAAAGACTTGCTAAAAACCATTCATACTTTTTGACATTATTGTACTTTTCAGAAAAAAAAAAAATTACTGAACCCATTTTCATCTACAAAAAAAAAAAAAGTATATTTAAGGCAATAATAGGCAGAAAACCCAGAAAGGAGAGCATATGAATGAAGGTTTCTGTAATATAAGAATTTTACGAAAGAATTAAGATAGAGCGGGCGGCACGGCGCCACAGTGGGTAGTGCTGCTGCTTCGCAGTTAGGAGACCCGGGTTTGCTTCCCGGGTCATCCCTGTGTGGAGTTTGCATGTTCTCCCCGTGTCTGTGTGGCCTTCTCATGACTTCACTGTAATTAAAATCCTGATACTCTGTAGATAGATAGATAGATAGATAGATAGATAGATAGATAGATAGATAGATAGATAGATAGATAGATAGATAGATAGATAGATAGATAGATAGATAGATAGATAGATAGATACTTTATTAATCCCAAGGGGAAATTCACATAATCCAGCAGCAGTATACTGATACAAAGAAACAATATTAAATTAAATAATAATAAAAATGAAAAAAATTAAAATAAAATTAATGTTAGCATTTACTCCCCCGGGTGGAATTGAAGAGTCGCATAGTGTGGGGTCTCCTCAGTCTGTCAGTGGAGCAGGACGGTGACAAAAGTCTGTCACTGAAGCTACTCCTCTGTCTGGAGATGACACTGTTCAGTGGATGCAGTGGATTCTTCATGATTGACAGGAGTTTGCTTAGTGCCCGTCGCTCTGCCACAGATGTTAAACTGTCCAACTTTACTCCTACAATAGAGCCTGCCTTCTTAACAAGTTTTTCCAGGCGTGAGGAGTCTTTCATCTTTATGCTGCCACCCCAGCACACCACCGCGTAGAAGAGGGCACTCGCCACAACCGTCTGGTAGAACATCTGCAGCATCTTACTGCAGATGTTGAAGGATGCCAACCTTCTAATGAAGTATAGTCTGCTCTGACCTTTCTTACACAGAGCATCAGTATTGGCAGTCCAGTCCAATTTGTCATCTAGCTGCACTCCCAGATATTTAAAGGTCTGCACCCTCTGCACAGTCACCTCTGATGATCACAGGGTCCATGAGGGGCCTGGGCCTCCTAAAATCCACCACCAGCTCCTTGGTCTTGCTGGTGTTAAGGTGTAAGTGGTTTGAGTCGCACCATTTAACAAAGTCTTTGATTAACTTCCTGTACTCCTCCTCCTGCCCACTCCTGATGCAGCCCACAATAGCAGTGTCATCAGCGAACTTTTGCACGTGGCAGGACTCCGAGTCATATTGGAAGTCTGATGTATATAGATTGAACAGGACCGGAGAAAGTCCAGTCCCCTGCGGCGCCCCTGTGTTGCTGACCACAATGTCAGACCTGCAGTTCCCAAGACACACATATTAAGCTCTGTCTGTAAGATAGTCCACAATCCATGCCACAAGGTGTGAGTCTACTCCCATCTCAGTCAGCTCGTCTCTAAGGAGCAGAGGTTTGATGGTGTTGAAGGCGCTAGAGAAGTCCAGAAACATAATTCTTACAGCACCACTGCCTCTGTCCAAGTGGGAGAGGGATCGATGAAGCATATAGATGATGGCATCCTCCGCATCCAGTATATTCAACTCATTATAATAACTATTCATGGTGGCTCTAAAATCTGTCCTAACCCCTACTCTCTCTTCTGTTTCCTTTTCCGGTATCCTTTTACTCAAAGCACCGTGATGTTCCAACAATGATGGATGGATTAAAATCCAGAAGTCTGTATGACCATCAACATCAAGTGACTCCATGAGAACCCTAACTACAAAGAGGACTGTTTCATTTATGTTAGGATGAATGCCCAGAGGGGACTGGGTGGTCTCGTGGCCTGGAACCCCTGCAGATTTTATTTTTTTTTCTCCAGCCGTCTGCCGTTTTTTTCTGTTTTTTCTGTCCACCCTAGCCATCGGACCTTACTTCTTTTCTATGTTAACTAATGTTGTCTTATTTTAACTTCTTATTTTGTCTTTTATTTTTCTTTTCTTCATTATGTAAAGCACTTTGAGCTACTTTTTGTACGAACATGTGCTATAGAAATACATGTTGTTGTTGTTGTTGCGTGGGTTTCCTCCCACAGTCCAAAGACATTCAGGTTAGGTGCATTGGCGATCCTAAATTGTCCCTAGTGTGTGTGCTTAGTGTCTATGTGCCCTGCAGTGGGCTGGCGCCCTGCCCGGGGTTTGTTTCCTGCCTTGTGCCCTGTGTTAGCTGGGATTGGCTCCAGCAGACCCCCGTGACTCTGTAGTTAGGATATAGCGTGCTGGATACTCATGATGTTGTTACTTTGTCCAAATATTTTTGAGCCCCTGAAAACTGGAGGACCACGTACCTTTTCTAAATGACACATACAACGCTTTTGCTAAAGCCCTAAAATTAAAACTGTACGTCTGCACTTCAATCACATCTTGATTGCATCGTTTCAAATCCACGGTGGTGGCACACAGAGCCAAAATGATGATAATTGTATCACAGTCCAGATACGTATGGACCTGACTAAAGTCTAATGCTCCAGTCTCTGACTAATAGCGCTGTCCCCTTAAAGAGAGTTCAGGTCAATTTTTGACAAATTAAGGAAATTGCCTTTTCTTCTCCCCCTTTTCAGTCACAGGGAGCACATGAAATAAATCCATGGCTGCAAACTCCTCTCAGCTTGGCAGAGGTAATGAAAAGGGTTAAAGCGCCGTGCAGGTACAGTATAACATCCTGTGGTAAACCCAAATGTTGCTGAAATAAAAGCCAGAAACAGGAAGCCAAAATTACAAGTCCCTAAGGCAGTCATCTGTCTTAAATGATACCATTTGTCAGCCTTCCAGCATTTTGGGGTTGTAAACACACAGAAAAAAAAAAAAAAAATGGTAGTGTATAAATGAATTCAAGAAAACCCATTGTCTGCCTTTCTAGCAAAGCTTGTTAATGACAGATGCAAGAATTTATTAAAGATTGTTAAAGACAGCAACACGCGTCTATCCATTAAAAATTTATTAGGGACAGCTGCTCACATCTCCTAAAGTCTGGGAGAGATGTGGCTGAAGCCATGTTTATCTACGCTTGTTACAGTGGGCCGGAGGAATCTGATAAACTACACCAACCAGTGACTGGTCAGATACATGACTGGGAGATGAGGTAACAAAATCCCACCCTGACTTATTCCAAAAAGGAAGTTATTGAGGCATATCCATAATCACACACGCGCACCAGAGCTGTGTCATACCACCCTGGCGCTGTCGCTAACCGTGCCAGCTCCAAGGAGTCGCCCCATGAGAGCAACTGACTCCCCCGTTCCGGTCAGAGTGCCATTAAACTCGGGCTTCCTGGAGAGAGGACTTCTATTACCGGACCGAGCTGACCAAAGGATGGAGCTCCCTTCTGAATGAGACACAACCGCTACATCTCATTTATCATTTAGTCATTTATCCCCATTGTCAGTCCAACTATTACAAAGTTAGTCAATCTTTCGCTACAAACAGGCCATATGCCACCATCTCTCAAAGCAGCTGTCAATCGCCCACTGCTGAAGAGGCCCTCATTACATCCTGAGGTTCTTGCAAACTACAGGCCCATCTCAAACCTGACGTTTTTGTCAAAGATTATAGAAAAGACAGTTGCCCTTCAATAACCTTCAATTGTCCTTTCAATAACCTGACATCTCTACATTTCAATTTTTTTTCTGACGATTTCAATAATTTCTAGGACCCCAGTCTTTTTACAGCACAGGCTTGCACAGCTAATATAATATAATATAATATAATATAATATAATATAATATAATATAATATAATATAATATAATATCCATTTGTCCATTATCCAACCCGTTATATCCTAACTACAGGGTCACGGGGTCTGCTGGAGCCAATCCCAGCCAATACAGGGCGCAAGGCAGGAAACAAACCCTGGGCAGGGTGGCAGCCCACCGCAGGGCGCACACACACACACAATTTAGGATCGCCAATGCACCTGACCTGCATGTCTGTGGACTGTGGGAGGAAACTGGAACACCCGAAGGAAACCCACGCAGACACGGGGAGAACATGCAAACTCCACACAGGGAGGACCCAGGAAGCGAACCCGGGTCTCTTAACTGTGAGGCAGCAGTGCTACTCACCACGCCACTGTGCTGCTATAATATAATATAATATAATATAATATAATATAATATAATATAATATAATATAATATAATATAATATAATATATTATATTATATTATATTATATTATATTATATTATATTATGATATGTACACTACAGAGGGATACTTCATGCCAGTTGGGTTTTTCACAGAACCTCTGAGTTTGCCCCCTACTCCAAATAAAAAATAAAATAAAAAAATAAAAAAGATAACAGTTCAACCATTGACATTTATCTTGGGCTTCACATCAGTCCCACACATCTTTTGCATTATTTTTTAGGGAATTTGAACAAAGAAATCCCATGTAATATTAAAAATCCAACATTGGTCTTGCTCTGCTCAGCTGACCCCATAATAAGTGGTCAGTACAAGTGTCTGCCTAAACTAACAGGTTCCTAAACAGTAAACAAAAAAAAACACCACTGAGCTAAAAAAGAGTAAAGGCAGAATGAACCAAACAAACGTGAACATGTTAAAGGAAAATGAATATGCAGAATTCTCAAGCAGATGTAGGAAAAGAGTGAATTAAAATTTATGCCAACTAAATGTCATAAAAATTGAGACTGACAATTCTAAAAGTGCTTATGATCTTAACAGCATTCTAAGGCCTTGTTCACACGGGCGTTAAGTTTTTGGATAAACGAACTTGCTCTGAACGTCCTAGACGTTTAGGTTGCATTTTGTGGTGGCAATCGATTGACTTCTACACCGGCGTTCGTTTGTCTCTGTCTAACGCCAGCCTGCAGCCCAAATTGTAGTTTGTGTGTTAACGTGTGGAGGCAGTGTCGGGAACTGGATATGAAGAGTCATCTTACATGTAATAATCTGTTTGAAAAGTTCCAGTCAGGTTTTCGTTCAGCCCACAGCACGGAAACAGCACTGCTCAGGGTGACAAACGATCTACTGATGGCAGCTGATGCAGGCTCACCATCCCTGCTTATTCTTCTGGACTTCGATACAGTCGATCATTCCATCCTCCTGGATCGTCTTCATCACACAGCTGGACTCTCGGGAACTGCATTACGGTGGTTCCAGTCCTACCTGTCTGGCAGGACTGAACAGGTCTCGTTGGGAGATTGGGAGATCCTCCAGATTGTCCACCGTCAATGTTATGTGGGGTCAGTTCTCGGTCCTATCCTTCTCACCATTTATATGTTACCTCTTGGGCATGTCATTGCCAGACACGGACTATCTTTTCATTGTTATGCCGACGACACGCAGCTCTACATTAAAACTGCCCCAAACCCTTCAGAGGCCACATTAGATCTTACTACATGCCTGCCGGAGATAAAGGCTTGGATGAACGGCAATTTTCTACAGCTAAATAGCAATAAGCTCCTTGTTGGCACCCCCCACCAGATTCGTTCTTTTCCTTCTTTTCCAATACTCCAGTTCACTTTTGACAGCCAGGTCATTACACTTTCTTCCTCAGTCACTAATCTGGGGGTTCGGTTTGATGCACAGTTGACCTTCAGTGACCACATAAAACATGTGTGTAAGGCATCGTTTTACCATCTACGAAAAATCTCCAAACTCCGTCCCCTCTTAACCCTCCCAGATGCAGAGAAACTTGTCCATGCCTTTATCTCCTCAAGGCTGGACTACTGCAATGGACTTTTTGCGGGTATTCATACCAAGGACATACAAAAGCTTCAATATATCCAAAACAGTGCTGCAAGAATCCTACTAAGAGTAAGGAAATTCGAACATACAGTGCATCCGGAAAGTATTCACAGCGCATCACTTTTTCCACATTTTGTTATGTCACAGCCTTATTCCAAAATGGATTAAATTCATTTTTTTCCTCAGAATTCTACACACAACACCCCATAATGACAACGTGAAAAAAGTTTACTTGAGGTTTTTGCAAATTTATTAAAAATAAAAAATTGGTACTGCAAGCAAACTATGATACTTAGCATAATGAGAGAAGTCACAAAATCAACCGGAACATTCAAGCAAATTCTAGAAAAAAACCCGATCTAAATCTGTTAAGCAGATCTCTCATTCACTAGCTAAGAGAAGGTAAGGAAGGCCCCTGAGGCTGGTGCGTGAGTGAGGACGGCTCCGGGCTCCTACCCTTGGCCTGCTGCGTGGCTCTCGGATTTGCGCAAATAAATCGGTACCACAGGTGAACTATGATACATAGTGAAATGAGAGAACTTGCAAAATCACTGAGAGACTTCCCACTCCCCGGCCACTTCTTCCAGCTCTTCCGGGAGAATCCCAAGGCATTCCCAGGCCAGCCGGGAGACATAGTCCCTCCAGCGTGTCCTGAGTCTTCTCTGGGGCCTCCTCCTGGTTGGATGTGCCCGGAACACCTCACCAGGGAGGCATCCAGGAGGCATCCTGATCAGATGCCCGAGCCACCTCATCTGACTCCTCTTAATGCTTTGAAAGATTGGATTTTTACATGTTGGATTTTATATAGAGAGATGTTCTGGCTGTGCTCCCTGGCTAAGACGGCTTGAAATCTAAATAATCAACGTAGACCTTAGCTTTAATGTTATTAGCATATCATTGATTGGAATGTGCTTTGTAATGCATATGGTGATAAGGGGTGGCACAGTGGTAGTGCTGCTGTCTCACAGTAAGGGGACTAGGGGTTGTGTCCCAGGTCCTCCTTGCATGTTCTCTCTTTGTCTGCGTGATTTTCCTTCTGAGTGGTCCGTTTTCCCCGCACAGTCCAAAGACAAGTAGGTTAGGTGATACTAATGGTATGGTTGGTGTGTGTATGTGTGTGTGTTCACTCTACGTTGGAGTGGCACCCTGCCCCAGGGTTTGTTCCTGCCTTGTGCCCTATGCTAGCTAGGATTGGCACACAAACCCCGACTGGAACAGAACCCCAGAATGCAAATGTTCATTTTGTGATTGGTCTGAAAAATGGGATGGGAACTTTGTTTTTTGTATGTATCCTGGGTGCTTATTGTGGTGAAGAAATAAGAAAATGGAAGAGTAAGCATCTCTGAGGTCTGAGAGAAATCTAAAATTATTTTTGTTACCTAAGAGGTCTGCTGTGCATGTTTTTGGCATATAAAACCGTGAGAACCACCATCATGGACACCCACCATGTGACTAAGTGTGTTACAAGATGACTGACTGATAGTAATAAAATGCACTGCATTTGTCATTCCAACAGACGGCGCATCATAAACATTTGTACTAAGAATACCTGTGATGCTTCATCTGTTGAAATGACAATTATATGCCATTGGATATGAGATAGGGTGCAAGCAGTGTTAATGTTTGTAGTGCACCATCTGTTGGAATGACAAATGCAGTGCATTTTACTACTACCAATACTTATCATGCACCACCTGGACAAACTGGTGAGGAAGGCAGGCTCTATTGTAGACAAGGAACTGGACAGTTTGACATCCGTGGCAGAGTGATGGGCACTGAGCAGACTCCTGCCAATCATGGAGAATCCACTGCATCCACTGAGCAGGATCATCTCCAGACAGAGGAGCAGCTTTAGCGACAGACAGACTGCTGTCACCGTCCTGCTCCACTGACAGACTGAGGAGACCCCACACTATGTGACTCTTCAATTCCACCCGAGGGGGTAAACATTAACATTATACAAAGTTATTGTCTGTTTTTACATGCATTTTAATCACTATTTAATTAATATTGTTTTTATCAGTATGCTGCTGCTGGAGTATGGGAATTTCCCCTTGAGATTAATACAGTAGGGAGGGATGGTGGTGCAGTGGGTAGCGCTGCTGCCTCGCAGTTAGAAGACCTGGGTTCGTTTCCCGGGTCCACCCTGCGTGGAGTTTGCATGTTCTCCCCGTGTCTGCGTGGGTTTCCTCCCACAGTCCAAAGACATGCAGGTTAGGTGCATTGGTGACTGTAAATTGTGTAAAAAGTGCCACCCTGCCCGGGGCTTGTTTCCTGCCTTGCACCCTGTGTTGGCTGGGATTGGCTCCAGCAGACCCCCGTGACTCTGTGGTTAGGATATAGTGGGTTGGAAAATTGATGGATTAATAAAGTATCTACTATATAGTGCCCTTCACATCTATCTATCTATCTATCTATCTATCTATCTATCTATCTATCTATCTATCTATCTATCTATCTATCTATCTATCTATCTATCTATCTATCTATCTATCTATCTATATATCTGCCCTATCTATCTATCTATCTATCTATCTATCTATCTATCTATCTATCTATCTATCTATCTATCTATCTATCTATCTCACATCTATCTATCTATTATATAGTGCCCTTCACATCTATCTATCTATTATATAGTGCCCTTCACATCTATCTATCTATCTATCTATCTATCTATCTATCTATCTATCTATCTATCTATCTATCTATCTATCTATCTATCTATCTATCTATCTATCTAAATGACTGAGGCGTACCAAGTGGACGGACACACTTATACACAGACACTTGTCCGTTTATTAACGTAGATCAGTCAAGGATTGTTAGGATGAGCTACAGGACTGAATTGAATGAAGCTGCTGGATAGAGACAGTCAGGTGAACACATTTGGAAATCTCTCAAAGTGAACATTAATTAGTTTATAACACATTGCCTTACAGAAATCTAGGAAAGATGAGTAGGGTAAGCTACACAAGTGTTTCAAACAGACGTGCTTGGCTGAGAAAGTTATGGAGTATAAAGAATCGCACGATAACTATAACTGCTTCCTCACCGCCAGCCAAACCGTATATTTACAACAATCCCACCTTGGTGTTTAACTGTGCAGGTAAAAAAAAAAGTGACTTTCACAATGCTAACTGATAGCGGTCACTCGAAAAGGTGCTACAGAACAGGTGACACAGACGAAAGCTGCTATAAAAAGAACAATCAATCCGTCTGAAGACATTTTGCCACTGGGCCCATGGAAAATAATACCTGCCTGAGCGCTGACATTTGGGGCTGTCTAGGATGTCGTTTAGTGGGCCGATCTGCAATTTCACCTAACAGTCAAGTCTTTCACATTTATTACAAGAATCCTTTGTTTTTTTTTTTAATGCTGGAAATGTAATTGAGTGAACTTAAAATAAAGCAAAAAAAAAAAATCATTACACGTAAAGCCGGTTTAACCTGTGCCTAGTGATGGCAGCAGCTTGTTTTGAGTCGTCGTCTCCCTTTGGATAGGTAATAACTCATTTAGTTCTGTCAACTGTCGCACACTACTGGCTCGGTGAAAGGCTTCCTCGAATTGTCTCTCAAACTTTATTCATTTCTGACAAGCAGCCTGCTTTTAATAATGATGATGATAAGGGGGCTCTTGCAGGACCCCGAAGCTTCACTTTTCCTACCTGCTGCAGGCTGCTCTTCTTCTTATACTAATTTGTCTTTTTCTCTCTTGATGATGTTTGCTATTGTGAAGATGTTTCCCAAGTATAACATTAACAAGCAAGCGTCTTATTCTGATACAATAATAGAATATGGAAGAATAAATTCACTCTTGGGACAGCTGCATGAAGTGCAGAGCACATGTGGCAGTGAGGGCGAACAGGGACGTTCTTAGGCATACGCGAACTACGCAACTGTGTAGGGCCCTAACCCGGCCCCGACTAATACATTTTTTTTTTTGTCAGGCTGTGGTCCTGGGGCCCCTGTCATGCCCCTGGCACTGCAGCCGTCTGTGCCAGTCCCTAACGTTGTGTGTCACGCATGACCCAAGAGCGACTGAATGGTTTGGCATTAATATCACTTGAGCAAGATGTTGGCCAAACCCTTGATTATTCGGAACTGAAAAAGGATTTCGCCAGGATGAAAGTGCGGAAAGTAGATTTCTTACGTTAATTAAAGTCTTCAGGAAATTCAGTTCAGTGCATCTCTTAGTCTTATTAACAATGGTAATTTATTATCCAAATTGCAATCTTCACCTAAATCCCTTATAATATTGTCGCACCGTCGTAACTTTGCCAAAAGCACTATAGCAAATTTTAATTTTAGAGATTTGTTTCGGATTCATTCAGAGAGATCTCCATATAATCATGAAATATCCCTACATTACTGGCCTTTACCAGATCCAGAAGAAAATCAATATTTTACCACTCTGAATACACACAAGCGTACATGTAGGCCTACTGGTCATCTAAGGCCTTTTCCGGACGTTTTATTAGAACACCTTCCTGAGCTAAGAGGGGGGCTCTGCCCCCCCGTACTCCCCACCACCATCCGGGGCCTGCACACACACGGGGAAATGTGCAAACTGCTAAGAACGGTCCTGGGGCGGAGGAGCAGATAGTGAGTGTAACACTTGTGACGTGTGTGCCACAAACCCCGGAAAGGCTGGCGCTCTCTCCTTGGAGACTGAGGGGAAACGTCTGCATCATTGGCTATCCTGCACATGTAAGGAGAAGAGCCCTCCGTGAGGACAGCATGTGGGGGGCCAGTTCAGCCTCCTCGGACGTGTGTCTAATGCACTGGACTTTAAAGGAGAGGTGGTTAGTTTTTCAAGTTGAAGTTATTTTTTCATTTTCATGTTATCTTCTTCTTCTTCTTCTTTCGGCTGCTCCCATTAGTGGTCGCCACAGCGGATCATCTTCTTCCATATCTTAATGTCCTCTCCCATCACCTGCATGTCCTCTCTCACACATCCATAAACCTTCTCTTAGGCCTTCCTGACCCTCTAATGTCCTCATTTCTAATCCTGTCTATCCTCATCACACTCAATTCAAATCTTAGTATCTTTAACTCTGCCACCTCTAGCTCTGTCTCCTGCTTTCTGGTCAGTGCCACCGTCTCCAACCCATATAACATAGCTGGTCCTGTAGACCTTCTTGCTGATACCCGTCTGTCACAAATCCCTCCTGACACTCTTCTCCACCCATTCCACCCTGCCTGTACTCTCTTTCACTTCTCTTCCAAGATCCTCATTACTCTGTACTGCTGATCTTCATTATCATACTATATATATATACATACAGGTAGTCCCCAGGTTACGGACATCTGACCACGACTCAGCTCTGTCATCTTCGGTCTGGGGACGCTGTAAGCGGTAGCTGGACGTAGGCTGGAGGGGGGCGATTTCGCTGCCCGTGCAGTGTAGTGTCCCATGGACGGCTCACGGCAGCAAGCGGTTTCACTGCCCGCCCACCACCACACGGCTCATTCTCGGTGGGCGGCTGGTAATGCTGCAAGCAGTGACCCGGTTGTGGCTGAACGGAGGCCATTGTGGGTGAATAGGGCGGTGGGGGGTAGCATTGTAGTGTGCCTCGGATGGCTGCGTGTTGAATGGAGGCGGTGGTGCGGCGGACACTGCAGGCAGCATACTGCAGTGGAGGTGACTGTGAGGTGGGCTGGTGATGAACCGCACCTCGCTGCCCCCATTCATTTTCAATAGCAAGCCTGCTTGTACTGTTACGCACATGGCAGGAATGTATATTAATATATACATATACTGTATATATATTAATTAATATATATTAACATATATTAATTTGCCACATAAAACTGTGTTCTATTGAAGCATTTCTTACAAATTTTAAATTGATACAAAGCACAAATGTAGCTCAGCTCTGTGAATGTCCTTGAGTGGTCCGGCTAGAACACCTCCAGTGAGACCTGAAAACAGCCGCCCGCCAATGGCATCCAGCCAGCCTGACAGAGCTTGAGAGGGCCTGCAGAGCAGAATGGCAGGAAATCCCTAAATCCAGGAGTGCAAAGCTTGTCGCGTCCAACCCAAGAAGCCCACTAAAGGGGTGTCAGCACCGAGTATAAGGTCTGAATATTTGGGTCAATGGGATATTTCCATTTTTTTCATTTTTAATTCATTTGCAAAAATTTCGAAAAACTTCTTTTTGCTTTCTCATTCTGGGTTATTAAGAGTTGCTCAACAAATGAACAAAAAAAAGATGAATTAAAATGATTTCAACAAAAGGCAACAACATAACAAAATGTGAAAAAAGTGGAGGGGTTTGAATAGTTTATGGAGACACTATATATACTGTCACACACGTGTGCATGGGAGGCAGCTAAGGGCTTGAATGAGGGTAATTGCGAATCAGACTTTTCTGCAGACTGTTCACGGAAAATTCCATCTGGCCCTCTTGACGTCTTCATCCATAGCTTCAGACCCGGAAGTGACCTTTCTGGTTCAAGCCCCTTTGAGGTCAGTTCCTGTACCGACCTTTAAAAGCCACCACCTTTCCCTTATCTTCTCAGTTCTGTTTTGGACTCCGATTTGTGCACATCAATACTATCACTTGTTTTCAATTTTGCAGCCAGGAAATAATATACGGGTGGCTTCCCCAAACCTTGCTATGGCTCTATATATATATATATATTAATAGATAGATAGATAGATAGATAGAAAAAGAAATATTTGATAGATAGATAGATATTTTAGCATAGTAGGCAGGATAAGATAGATAGATATTAATTTTAGTATAGTTGGCAAGATAGATAGATAGATAGATAGATAGATAGATAGATAGATAGATATGAAAGGCAATATATGATAGATAGATAGATAGATATACTGTATATAATATTACACAACTGGAAGTGGTTCCAATGACCTTTTCCTCTACCTCGGTATACGAGGAAGTCGAGGGGAGCGCACTCCTGATTTTTACTCAGGGGTTTTAATGCACCACTGCCTGTTAGCTTGAATGGACCCCTTAGTGCACTGCCATTCTGTACAGAGCTGGAGTGCATGTTGGTTTGTCTCCTAAAGTCACTGAGCAGAACAAAGATGATATGGAAAGAAATTACCAAAACCATAAAGTACAAACAAATTAATTACGGTATGAAAGTGACCCGCCAGGAACCATAAGGGACGTCTTCTCAAATGTAGTCAGCAATAAAAGCCATCCATCCACCTTCAAACTTGGTCCTTTTGATTCAGGATCCAATAAGGTGGTGGAGCTCATGCAAATACAGATGTTTGCATGATATTATGATATGAAAGTGACCCACCATGAACCATATGGAATGTCTTCTCGCATGCAGTCAGGAATATAATCCATCCATCCACCTTTAAACTTGATTCTTCTGATTCAGGATCCAATAAGGTCGCGAAGCTCATGCAAGTCTGGATATATGCATGATATCACCATACAGAAGTGGCACATTAGGAACCATATGTGATGTTTTGCACATGCATTTAGTAATAAAATCCATCAGACCATCCACCTTGGTTATTCCCATTCAGGATTCAATAAGGTGGCAGAGCTTAGGCATTCTGGGTACAATACAGGGGGTAAAAAAAACCTGAACGAGATGCGAGTCTCTGGTGGGGAACACCCATTTGTTCAGAAGGGTGAAATAATTGAGTCACCAATTAACCTCACCTACCTGTGTTTAGGATGTAGGAGGAAACCTCAAGTGCCTGGAAGAAAACCCAACACACAGAGAACATGCAAACTCCACACCGACATACCCAAGGCCACTGCAGTGGTAAAATAGCAGCACTAATCACTGAGCCACTCAGCTGCCCATGCAATTGTTGTTAATTCTAAAAAAGTGTTTTGAAACTCCCACCCAGCTTAAAAAGGCCACAAATGCTCACTATATTTTACACAAATAGATTTATTAAATATAAATTTCTTTAACAATGAAAATAATTGTTTTATAGTTCATTTAATGATACAGAAAAACAGCTCTCTAGAAAAATTATCAATTAGCTGGCAGAAACATTTTTTCTTTGAGATCTTCTATTGAATTATTTTAAAATATGACTTATTATTTTCAATATCAAAGATTACTTTTTTCTCATGTTTAACACTGCCGAATTGAAATGGCCACACTAGTTGTCTGTCCTGCTATCGTACCGACCACACCGTTTCCTCATCACGTCACAGCTTGCTGCTGACGGGATGGCACACCTCCACCACCACCTTCCCCAGGTTTCTCCCCGAGTACATGTAATCTACCGCACGGAAGACAGAATCTAAACCGAGGAATCTACCCTCGGGAGACAGCTCCCCCGTGTCCACTTCGCAGGACACCTCTCCGTTTTCACACATCTCTAACAGATCTTTCATGGCTCCCGCATATTCGGAGTAATAGTGGGGAAGAAAGAAACCACGAATGCTAGCAGATTTAAGAAGCAGCTTTGCGGGTAAAGCCTCGGCCCTTATCGGCTTGAGTCCAGAGGCCGACTGATAACCGGAAATAAAGCCAATGATTATCAGTCTACCTTTATTGGCCAGGCAGTTAACCGCCATCTCAAACAAACTCCCGCCAACCGACTCATAGACAACATCTACGCCACCCGGATACTCCTTCCGCAAGACCGCAGAAACATCTTCAGTTTTGTAATTGATTGGTCGGTCACAGCCGATGGACTTCAGGAAGCCAGCTTTCTCATCCGAGGAGCAGGTCCCAATGACATGGCATTTGGCTCTCTTGGCTAACTGAACGGCAAACTGCCCGGTCCCTCCTGCGGCAGCAGTCACCAGCACGTTCTCTCCTTCAGTTAAAGATCCAAGGTTTTTTAAACTGAGGTAAGCCGTTACACCACTCAGCAGTAAGGCAAGGTACTTGGGTTCAATGGAAGGCACGGGCATGGCGTTTCTGGCTGGCATGACAACATACTCGGCAAAGGCACCATCTCCCATGTAGGCCACTGATTGTCCCACTGTGTAGGTGGCACTGGCGCTGAGCCCCAAAGCTACCACTTCACCGATTCCTTCAAAACCAGAAGCAAATGGGGGCTTCACTGAAGGATCATAGCGGCCCGCAGAATAGTTGATGTCAGAAGCATTGATGCCAACAAATCTGAACAGGAAGAAAAAAAAAACACACGAAAAAGGTTAGACGTGTTTGAACTTTATTAAATACTTATAAGCTCTAAATGAAAAAAATAAGAGGCACAACGCAGACACGAGAGGCACATTAACTTTACTACATAGTATCAGCATATTTTTCTTCTTCCTTTCCCACTTCTATATGGGGTCGATGTGCCTGATCAACTTTCTACACACAGCTTCGACCCGCACCTCCTCGCCTATCAAGCCTCATTTTCTTCACACCTTCTTTTACTTTGTCCTCCTTCGTTTTTTCTTATTCTGGACTTCCATTCCCATCATCCTTTTACTCACACCTTCATTGTCTCTCCTCAGCACATATTTATACCACTTCAACCTCCTTTCCTGTACTTTCTTAGATATCTCTTAGATATATCTTTTGTTGTACCTCTCATTGTATCATTTCTTATTCTGTCCTCTTTTTTTGTAACTCCACACGTCCATCTCAACATTGTCATTTCTGCCACATCTAATGTCTTCTCCTGCTGTGCTCCATTTACTGCTCAGGTCTCAGCTCTGTACATCTTTGCTGGTTTTACCACTGTCTTCAAGACCTCACCTTTAACCTTTGCCTTAATTCTTGGATCACCCAACACCCCTGATACCTTCTTCCAATTGTTCCATGCACACTGCACTCTGTAGGTTATCTTTGTATCTAGTTTTCCATCTTGGGCCTCCACTGATCCCAGATATTTAAACTACTCCACTCTTTTCAGCAGCTAACTTATGAATTCTGATCAGTATTAAACCTCATATCTTATGTCTTCTTCCTATGTATTTTCTATCGAAAGCCCTCCTCCATTCTTCCAACTTCCTCTCCGCTTCCTGTTTTCTGGTGCCACATAACACAATGTCATCAGTAAAAAACATGTAGCAGCGGAACTAGTCTATTGATGCTTGCGAGTGCCAAAGTATAATCTGATTGTCCATTCTAACGGTTTTATTTTTAACATTTAAATGTGTAACAGGCGTCTTTAAGGCGACTTTTCGTCTGTAGATGGTTCATTGTACTCAGAAGGTTACTGTCCGTTGGACCAGGTTAACGACAGCATCTCGGATCTTTGCACTTTCAGATCAAGGCCTCTACTTTGAGCTCCACCTTCATGAGGCATTAGATTGGTTTGGAAATGTGACATTAAGTGAGCCGTCTAATTGATCCCACTCATTATCAAGTAAAATTCAGTCACGGTTGTCTATGGATGTATAGATTTTACGAACTAGAAGTCATGTAGTGCGATGCCGGCCTCACATATAGATTCCAGCAGCTGCTCCTAATGTAAGCCAACAGAAAGGTTCGAGCAGCCACCTCTGACAAGCACAGACTCCAGTCGCTATACAAAATGTTAGATAGATTAAGGTTCGGTTTCCAACGGGTATTGACAAACCGAGCAGCAATCCATCTATTAAAAACGAGACAATGGAAGTGTCTCACTGATTCAAATGAGCCACGATGGGCAGACTGACTCCTTTAGTTTCATTGCCAACGAGCAAAGAAATACTCCTCACAATGTATTGATAGACAAGTTGCCTAATTACCTTCAAGTAGTGCAAGAAACGGCCTCTTCCGAGAAGTATGGACGGAAACGCACATTACCTAACGGTCTTTAACGAGAATAGATTTCACGGCATTCCCAAACATGTGCAGATGGGTTGCTACAGCTGTCTTGGACACACAAAGCCTCCTCCTACTATTCCAAACATTCTTCACAAAGATTCTGGATCTTGCTAACAAGAAAAGATAAGACTTCTGTAGCCTGTTTGGTAGAAACGGTAGATTACCAGTCCATCCCAAACAAGAATGGATTCATAGAACAGTTTATGACAAGCCTAGGCAGAGATAGGCAGGCCAATTCTAGTAGACGTGGCTATCATGCAAAGCAAAGGTCCAACTCTAGTGGTCATTAGAAGCAAGTACACTCCTAAAAATAAAGGTGCCAAAGTGGCTCTTCAGAGCGATGTCATGGGGGAACCATTTTTGCTTCCTAAAAGACTCATCCACGTGAAAGTTCCAGAAAGAACCATTTATTTATTTAGATCCATAGCCAGCTCCAGAGAGTAAATAACCATGAAGAGATGGTAACAGATCTGTAAAATACTCTTCTTCTTCTCCTTTCATCTGCTCCTGTTGGAGATGGCAGAGTTAAAGATGCTAAGATCTGTGAAATACTTATGGGTCATAATTCTAAAAGGACTCGTTCTGTAGTCAATAACAGACCATGTCCAGGTTTAACCATAATCTGTTAGTGCCCTACTAGGTATCCTACCATACATTAAACATTTCTGATTTTTCTACTTATTAGAATGTTTTTCAAAGCATGAAGAGCCAACTTCATATATTAAGAACACTTCTGAAACTTAAATGGTGCTTTGTCAAGTAAAAGTTCAACAAGGAACCACACAACCTAGTAAAGAACCCTAACGTGCCATTAAAGAACCAGGATTTTTAAGAGGGTACTGGCAGACAGTTTGCCCAGCTGGCTATAACAAATATGGATTCTGGCTGACTTCTCTAAGAAGAAGAGTTGCCCAGCTTTTCCTAACATTAGAATTTTTTTTCTTCATGCAAAGAACCATGAACACATGGAATAAATGACCAAGTAGAGTGGTGGAGAGGTGTATTATAGGGACCTTCATATCTCAAGATGATGTGTTTTTGGAGAATTTAAGAAAACAGGAAGGATGGAAATGACCACTTCTCGTTACAAATATTCTAATCTTTTAATTACAAGTTTTACTGTTGTTTACTAAAAAACAAAGTTGGATTCTTATTGATGGACCAAACTCGAGTTGACTGAAAAATTACCACAGCTGGCAAACAAAACGTATTTCACCAGAACTATCTAGGATACATAAAGAGATTAATCAGGCAGAGTCTAACAAGCAGAGACAGGCTGACAGATTGCTGCAGTAGTCGCTAATAAGCAAGGATAGACTTGCTGCTGTCACCAACAGGCACTAATGGATAGACTAACTGTCTCCAACTAGTACGGATTCCTGTAGCTCCTCTCTAACAAGCCCGGGTTGTCCAATCTAGAGGTGTCCAAACAGCACAGTTTTCTCAGATGATTCCCAAAAGGTATGACGGTAAGTCAATAATCATTCACACTTTTGTGGTCGTTTTGTCTGGGTTGGCTGTACGGTATTGGAAACCTGTCTGTTGTCACAGTGGTAAAGTGTCAGCCTTGATCAGTAGGATTGTCTTGATTTCTAGGAGTAAATTTGGCCATTTGCACCAACGAGGAGCAATGATTTGCTTTTTATGGGCTGATGGTGTACCGAGGCTGAAATCCATAGAAGGAGTTTTGCACAATCTGGAGACAGTGCTGTATTATGGTAGTCTGTTTACAAATAGACTGAGAAGTTCAAAAATGTTTGGACAAATGTTAAGCAAGAAGAAGTAGTAAAACACTCATCCTTATCCACTACTGAGGACAACATTGACCAAGTCCCTTCAGACAAACCAATGAGTATTTTAGATGGCCAAATTTACAAGAGTCCTGGTGGTTCCAAATTTTTATAATTTCATAATTTTGGAGGCCACCGTGATCCTGGGAACACTCAACACTTTAGAAATGGTTCTATCCATCTTGCCTTCATCTATGGCACATCGCACCACAATTTGATCAAGGAGGTCTACAGAGAGCTCAAAGGACTGTAGGAGTTATGTTTCTGTCTGGACATGCAGTGTGAATTGTGGGACCTTCTAAACACACAGGTACACGTGTGCCTTTCTAAATGATGTCCAGTCAATTCAATGGGCCACAGGTCGACACTGGTCAAGTTCTAGAAACATCTCAAGGAGAATTAAAGCAAACAGGATACACATGAGCACAATTTGGAGCACCACCGCAAAAGAGTCTGGATACAGTTGTTCATTTTTAAATGATTTTATTTAACATGACCCCTCTGTCTGTTTGTTTGTCTGGGTCAAATCTTGCAACTGATTTTAAACCCACTTCTGGCGAAGTGAATTTCTTCAAACTTTGCGTGCATGTTCAGTGTGGATGACGATACAATAATCCGTCAAAACCGATGCAATTACGTAACAACTTTCGCTATAATCAATGGTTATGCCATTCCAGTTAATGCACACACAACAATGACGGAGAGAGAATATAGTGTGATATAGGAGCATACAAGTGAGAGACGCGTCAGATTGCCCCCACTTGCCTCTTCCAGTGAGTGGAGTCGGTAAATATACGGGTCGATTTTACTTGTTTACTCTTGCAAAGGAGTACCTCGATGATCACGGTGAAGAAGTACTGCCACAAGCTTGCCTTTCTGTTGTCGATATTTTTTTTCGCAGTGACCGAGCGCTAATCCCATAAGAGCCTGAACAGAAAAATAGACACCAAAATAGAATTCTTTTTAGTATTCAAATAATTCGGCAAAAAAGATATATTATGTAATATTTTTAAAGAACCTTCCCATTGATGGAAAATAATTAAAAGAAAAATCATTTGCAAAATACTCAAAAACTAAAAAGTAAAATATTAAAAAAATTATTTTAAGTAAAATTATTTTATTTACTTTAGTTATAAATGCACTAAAAAGGAAAACAAATTTTTCTTTAATCACAATTTCTGTGGTTATATGTGACTAAATAAAATCGTGGGGCGCACATAAATGAATTCATTCAATCAATTAACAGAATAGCTACTGTATATACTCGCGGATAAGTTCTCCCGAGGATAAGTCGGGACTTAATTTTACAATATAATTTCCGGTATTTTATAATATCGGTCATATAAGTTGAATGCGGAAAACTCACGCTATTGGCACAAGGGATTATGATATGCTAACGCTCACCTGAGAGAGTAAACACGGAGCACACAACCTTTTATTTTCTATGTTTTGTGCTTATGTGACCACACAGTAATACTCACACTATTCTGAAGCGACGTTTGCACCGATTTGTGTTTTTTGTATCTCACACCGTCATACACCTTTATTGTAAGAGCATTCCTCATCTATGATGGAGCGTCTGATCAGAAGAAAATATGAAGCTGGATTTAAATTAAACATCGTTGAAGTGGCAAAAGAAATTGGTAACTGTGCTGCTCCAACAAAATTCGATTCGTCTGAGAAACTGATGAGAGAATGGAGGAGGCAAAAAAAAAAAATGCACAAACCAGTGTGTTTCTTTGTGCCGGTCCCAAGCCTGGATAAATGGGGAGGGTTACGTCAGGAAGGGCATCCGGTGTAAAATTTTGCCAAATCAATATGTGGACAACAATGCAAATTTCGATACTGGATCGGTCGAGCCCCGGGTTAACAACGACTGCCTCCAGTACTGTTAGCCAACAGGGTGCTGGCGGAAATTGGGCTGCTGTTGGCTGAAGAAGAAGAAGGAGAAGAAAAGGGGAAAGACGTGTTCGGAGGCGAGGAGGAAGGTAAAGAGAGTGGAACTGAGGATAGGAACTTTGACTGTTGGCAGTATGACTGGTAAGGGGA
Organism: Polypterus senegalus; assembly: GCF_016835505.1. Lineage (NCBI taxonomy): Eukaryota > Metazoa > Chordata > Cladistia > Polypteriformes > Polypteridae > Polypterus > Polypterus senegalus. Next base: position 132,058,497 of record NC_053168.1, read on the forward strand.
GAGAGTTAGCAGATATGATGGAGAGAAAGAAGGTTGATATGTGTGTGCAAGAGACTAAATGGAAGGGGAGTAAAGCCAGGTGGATCAGAGGTGGATTCAAATTGTTCTATCATGGTGTGGATGGGAGGAGAAATGGAGTAGGGGTTATTCTGAAGGAACAGCATGTCAAGAGTGTTTTGGAGGTGAAAAGAGTGTCAGGCAGAGTGATGATTATGAAGCTGGAAATTAGAGGTGTGATGATGAATGTTGTTAGTACATATGCACCGCAAGTTGGGTGTGCAATGAGTGAGATAGAAGATTTTTGGAGTGAGTTGGATGAAGTGATGAACAGTGTACCCAGGGGACAGAAAGTATCCCCACTTTCTGTCCCCTGGGTACACTGTTCATCACTTCAGTGGATTGGATTGGATTGGAGTGGATTTCAATGGGCATGTTGGTCAAGGGAACAGTGGAGACAAGGAGGTGATGGGTAGGTATGGTGTCAAGGACAGAAATGAAGAAGGTCAGAGGATAGTGGATTTTGCCAAAAGGATGGACATAGCTGTGGTGAATACGTATTTTAAGAAGAGGGAGGAACACAGGGTTACATAGAAGAGTGGAGGAAGATGCACACAGGTGGATTACATCCTATGCAGAAGAGTTGATCTGAATGAGATTGAAGACTGCAAAGTGGTGGCAGGGGAAAGTGTAGTTAAGCAGCATAGGATGGTGGTCTGTAGGATGGCATTGGAGATCAAGAAGAGGAAGAGAGTGAGGGCAGAGCCAAGGATCAAATGGTGGAAGTTGAAAAAGGAAGACTGCAAGGTTGAGTTTAGGGAGGAGGTGAGACAGGCACTGGGTGGCAGTGAAGAGTTACCAGACAGCTGGGAAACTACAGCAGATGTAGTAAGGGTGACAGCAAGAAGGGTGCTTGGCGTGACATCTGGAAAGAGGAAAAGGAAACCTGGTGGTGGAATGAGGAAGTACAGGAGAGTATACAGAGGAAGAGGATGGCAAAGAAGAAGTGGGACAGTCAGAGAGATGCAGAAAGTAGACAAGAGTACAAGGAGATAAGGTGTAAGATAAAGAGAGAGGTGGCGAAGGCTAAAGAAAAGGTGTATGATGAGTTGTATGAGAGGTTGGACACCAAGGAGGGAGAAAAGGACCGGTGGGCTACACAGAGGGACTGAGCTGGGAAAGATGTGCAGCAGGTTAGGGTGATAAAGGATAAAGATGGAAACATACTCACAAGCGAGGAGAGTGTGTTGAGCAGATGGAAAGAGTACTTAGAGAGGCTGATGAATGAAGAGAATGAGAGAGAGAAGAGGTTGGATGATGTGGAGATAGTGAATCAGAAAGTGTAACGGATTAGTAAGGAGGAATTAAGGACCGTGATGAAGAGGATGAAAAATGGAAAGGCTGTTGGTCCAGATGACATACCTATGGAAGCATGGCGGTGTTTAGGAGAGAGGGCGGTGGAGTTTTTAACCAGATTGTTTAATCGAACCTTGGAAAGTGAGAGGATGCCTGAGGAGTGGAGAAGAAGTGTACTGGTGTCGGTATTTAAGAATAAGGGGGATGTGCAGGACTGCAGTAACTACAGGGGAATAAAATTGATGAGCCACAGCATGAAGTTATGGGAAAGAGTAGTGGACGCTCGGTTAAGAAGCGAGGTGATGATTAGTGAGCAGCAGTGTGTTTTGCCAAGAAAGAGCACCACAGATCATGCGATGTTTGCTCAGAGGGTGTTGATAGAGAAGTACAGAGAAGGCCAGAAGGAGCTGCATTGCGTCTTTGTGGACCTGGAAAAAGCATATGACAGGGTGACTGAGAGGAGCTGTGGTATTGTATGAGGAAGTCGGGAGTGGCAGAGAAGTGTGTAAGAGTAGTACAGGATATGTACGAGGGAAGTGTGACCGTGGTGAGGTCTGCGGTAGGAGTGACAGAGGTGGGATTACATCAGGGATCGGCTCTGAGCCCTTTCTTATTTGCAATGGTGATGGACAGGTTGACAGACGAGATTAGACAGGAGTCCTCGTGGACTATGATGTTTGCTGATGACATTGTGATCTGTAGCGATAGTAGAGAGCAGGTTGAGGAGACCCTGGAGAGGTGGAGATATGAGAGGAGAGGAATGAAGGTCAGTAGGAACAAGACAGAAAACGTGTGTAAATGAGAGGGATGTCAGTGGAATGGTGAGGATGCAAGGAGTAGAGCTGGCAAAGGTGGATGAGTTTAAATACTTGGGATCAACAGTACAGAGTAACAGGGATTGTGGAAGAGAGGTGAAGAAGAGAATGCAGGCAGGGTGGAATGGGTGGAGAAGAGTGTCAGGAGTGATATGTGACAGACAGATATCAGCAAGAGTGAAAGGAGAGGTTCACAGGACGGTAGTGAGACCAGCTATGTTATATGGGCTGGAGACGGTGGCACTGACCAGAAAGCAGGAGACAGAGCTAGAGGTGTCAGAGTTATAGATGCTAAGATTTGCATTGGGTGTGACGAGGATGGACACGATTAGAAATGAGGGCATTAGAGTGTCTGCTCAAGTTGGAAGGTTGAGAGAGAAGTCATAGAGGCGAGATTGAGTTGGTTTGGACACGTGCAGAGGAGAGAAGCTGGGTATATTGGGAGAAGGGTGCTAAGGACAGAGCTGCCAGGGAAGAGGAAAAGAGGAAGGCCTAGGAGAAGGTTTATGGATGTGCTGAGAGAGGACATGCAGGTGATGGGTGTAACAAAACAAGATAAAGAGGACAGGAAGATATGGAAGAAGATGATCTGCTGTGACAAACCCTGACGGGAGCAGACGAAGGAAGAAGATTTTTGAATGGGCGTATAAGTCGGGGTCTGATTTTTATGATCGATTTTTCGAGTTTGAAGACCCGACTTATACGTCAGTATATACGACACTTAATATTAAAAAAAAAAAAAATGTGTAATTTTCTATCATGCTAAACAAGTTTCAAAAATTGTTTGAATCAATTCATTCATGTGCGCCCCACGATTTTATTTAGTCCCGTATAACAACAAAAAGCTGTGTTTAAAGAAAAATTGCTTTTTAGTGCATATATAACTAAAGTAAATAAAAACAAAGTGTATATATATTTTTTTTAATAAATGTGCAGACCTTTTTGAAAGCATGGTTTCATGTTGTCATTATGGGTTATTGAGTGACAGGCAAAATAGGCAGATTTATCCCTTTAAAATTAAATCTGTAACATAAAGAAGTGTGCAGTAAGTGAAGAAGTCTGAATACCTTCTGAATCCACTGTATGTGTCTGCCTGTCTATCTAAAGAAAGATGGACTCCTCATTGCCATTTTGAAGTATTGATAGACAGAAAAGATGAATCGGTTGCTTCTGACAGATAGTGATCCTTATACAGTAGATGCCTCTAACATGCACAGTTCAAATGGCATACACTTCAGCAGCTGACCCTGACACAGCACAAGCGCTCAACAAGTACAGGTAGGCTAGCCAAGCCACGTCCTGCAAGCAAAGATGTCTGTAGCAGTCGTAGACATGTAGAGGGGATTCCTACAGTTGCCTCCGACAAGCAAAAACTGCTGCAGCTATCCCATCTCACCACATATTGGGGAGTTCCTTGTATACGGAGCCCTCCAGAATATTTGGGACAAACACATTTTTCTTGATTTCCCCCTCTGCTCCACTGTTTAAAATTACAAATCAAACAATTCAGACACCGTGATTAAAGTGCACATCGCAGACTTCCATTTAAGGGGATTTGCAGACATTTCAAATGACATTTTTTTTAAAACATGGCCCCCTGTTTCAGGTCACAGTAATGTTGGGGACAATTGGTGTCCCAGGTGTTTGTGATTCCTCAGGTGGGTTCCATTGATTCGTAAGGTACCACAGCTTGCTTCTACTCATTGGAGTCTGTAGTTGCCATTGTTCAAAATGAGGACCAGAGCTGTGCCAATGAAAGTCAAAGAAGCCATTAGGAGGCTGAAAAACAAGAATAAAACCATTAGAGTCATCGGTAAAACCTTAGGATGACCGAAATCAACTATCTAGAATATCTTGAAGAAGAAAGAACCCATTGGTGAGCTTAGTAATCGCAAAGGGACTGGTGGGCCTTGGAAGACCTCCACTGTTGATGACAGAAGAATCCTCACTATGGTGAAAAAAACCCAAATGCCTGTGTGACAGATGAAAGACAGTCTTCAGGGGGTAGATGTATGTGTGTGTATGTATTAGAGAAGACTTCAAGAACAGAAACACAGAGGCCACACTACAAGATGGAAACCATAAAACAGGATGGCCAGATTACAATTTGAGAAAAAAGGACTTAAAAGATCCTGCAGAATTCTGGGAAAAGGTCTTGTGGAGAGAAGAGACAAAGATGAACCTCATCAGAGTGATGGTGAGAGCAAGTTGTGGAGACGAAGAGGAACTTTCTGAGATCCAAAGCAGACCACCTCATCAGTTAAACATGATGGTGCCACAGGTTCTTGCACACTTCTCTTCATTGATGATGGAACTGCAGTTCCTGTAGATGCCTCCAAACTCATGGGATGGCGCTTCATCCCACAACAAGATAATGATCCAAACATACTGCTGAGGCAACACTGGAGACTTTCAAAGCTAAAAAACTCAAAATTCTCGAATTCCTTCCATATTCTGAAGAGGGAACTCAAGGGGACAAGTCACCGAAACAAGCTGGAGCTGAAGATGGCCGCATTAGAGGCTTGACAGAGCATCACCAGAAAAGACACTCAGCACTTGGTGATGTCTTTGAATCGCAGACTTCAAGCAGTCATTACAAGTCAGGGGTTTGCGGCAAAGTCCTAAATATGACCTGCCATTGCTGTGTCCCAAACATCATGGTGTCCAGAAACGGAGGGACTGTGTAAAAGTGTTATGCGACTGAAATATATGCAAATCTCCTTAAATGAAAGTCTGCATGCATGATGTCTGAATTGTTTGATTTGTGATTTTAAAGTGTGGAGCAGAGGGGGGAATCAAGGAGAAGATGTGTCTTTGTCCCAAACTTTATGGAAGGCACTGTACGCGTTTCGAACAGGTTTAGAGTAACAGGCAGATTACCGATTCATTCCTAAAAAGACTCGATTCTTTCGTGATTAATAAGGTTTCCATCTATCTACAGCATGTATCTCTGACTTTTTTCAAATAAATTAAGGACTCCTAATGCCATTTCCAACAGGTATTGTCAAACAAATGATCAATCAGTCTGTACAAGAACCTATTTCTGCAGGATTACTTAACACGCATAGGTGGGTTAATCCGGCAGAGTCTAACTAACACAGATCGACACTCTGATTGCTGCTGTACTTGCTAACCATCAATGAAGCAGCTGTGTCCAACAAGAAGTGACAGAGAGATTGGCTTGTTGCATCTAACAGGAGTGGATTCTTACAACAATCTCTAACAAGCACAGGTAGGCATGATCTAGCCGAGTCTAACAAATGGCGATTTCTATAGCAGTTATGGCCAGGTAAGGTCAGGTCGGGTTAGGGAGCATGCACTGGTACAACACCACATGATGAAACACCTTAGGATCCTGGTTGGCAACCCCACAGGAAGTCACGCGGTCGAGTCCTACCTTCCACAAATGACCATGTATCTGCTGCAACCAGGTGTTACATGGGCATCCCCTTGGCCTGGTCTAGCCAATCTGATGCCCCAAAAATGAAGATCCTGTGAGCCACATCACCCTCATGGAATTGAGCCACATGGCCGCATTGCTGTGACTGACACTTCCTCACAATGAGAAGGTGTGTGTGTGTGTGTGTGTATATATGAAGAGTAAATTGTCTCTGTATGTAATGACAGGTGTGTGTGCCTTGTGATAAAATATCATCCCTCCCAGTTAAAAGGAACAGGAATCTTGTTTTAAAATGAACAGAAGTAGGGGAGGAAAGGGTGATAAAGCAGCCAGAAGAAAGGGTGGAAACCCACTACAAGCTGAAAGTGAAAGTGAAGTGTGCCTTATTTGGGACTCTGTGAGCAACCACTCATTCGATACAAAGTCAAACCAGCAGAACCCAAGGATTTTCCGAAGAGACACAGTAACGAAGGAGTCCAGTCTTCGTCTCAGGTCACTGGACAGCGTCCATGTCTCGCCACCATATAGCAAGACAGGAAGCACCAGGACTCTAAAGACTTGGACCTTTGCCTTTTTACAGAGATATCGGGAGCGCCACACACCCCTTTCCAGCGACCTCATGACCCCCCTATGCTCTCTCAATCCATCTACTGATTTCATAGGAAGAGACACTAGAGACATGAAGGTCACTGCCAAGGTAAGTAGACCTCTCAGCAGTTCTGGCCATGCAGATAGATTCCAACTGCTACCTACAACAAGCATGGACTCCTGCAGCTCTTCTAAGTGTTCATCAGATAGATTCTGGTGGATGCTGCTGACAAGTAAAGTGAGACTTGTGCATGTATAGGTATAGACAGGAAGGCCCCCAGACTGCTACATTCCTGTATCTGTTTCTAACCAACTCCTATAACTGTCTCTGACAGATGTCACTAGCATGGAAATACGCAGGATGAGAAGCCTTTGGGACATCACCAAGTGCAGTAACATTTAGATACTGGAAATTTAGTTGGGCAGCACCGAATTTGGTGTTGGCGTCTTATTGCAGTTAAGACTTCAGTTTGGTTCGCCAGCTAAAATCCATTCTGTGAAGCGTTTGCAAGTTCTTTTTTTATTTGTTGATATGGTCTCCCTAAAATCAAGTGACATAATGTTAGGCTAAGTGGTGACTCTGAATTGGCCAAGTGTGAGTAGATGTTACATATGCAGAGCTGGACATACAGTATCATACGTACATCTGGAGACAATCATTAATGAATGAAGCTTAAAAGTTGGTGGGAACAAAGAGACCGCTCACCGAGTGCGACAGATCTAAACCAACACGTCGTCTCAGGAAGGTGGCACTCAAAGCAGGGTTGGTGATTTTGAACTGCAAAGAGCAATGGTGGTCTCGTTTACCTGGTCCGACAGAGATCGAGCTTCTGACTACGACAATGAACTGTCTATAGAGGGTTGGATAATGGATGGATAAATATTATCTATACGAAATGTCGAGCTCAGTCTGTGGTGGGGAATGAGGCGTCAACCATACCTCCTATTCTGGGAAAAGTACAGATTAACAGTTCCTTGTGCCGGCCCGTCAGGTCCTCTCCCGAATACCTTTCACCAGAAAGGAAAAATAATTTTTCTTGAAATGAACCCGGGTTCAACTGACGTTTTCCATGTGGTGTCAATCTCTTTCCTTTTTGCCTTTTCCTGTGATGGTGTCCACTTCTCTCTTGGCTCTGCGCTTCTCCTCTCCTTTACCCCGCCATCCGTTTACATACTGTTGGCTCCTCCCCGTACAGTCTATTGGACCCTCCAAGCCAGGTGCTCCCCTCCCCGTGTACAATTGCCCGGCCTTACAAATTAAGCCATTCCACTAATAACAGGAATTGGAAAAGCTACAAACTCACAGTGACGCACACATTTTCCAGACGACCATTACACATGTATGTTATGATGTGTGCCCTTTAAAGGAGCAAGCAATGGAGACCAAGAGTGACGTGAAACCAAATCTAACAACCTTTGCTTTTTTGCATTTAGACTGGATGAAGAAAACCGGGAGGACCAATGACATCATCTGCCACTATCCACTATTTAAGAACAGAACGTTCATGATGTTGGCATTCATTAAGGAATCAACCATTAAAAAGGGTTAGGGTTAGGGTTGACATCCTTGTGAGCAAGTACGACTGGCTGAGGAAGCCAAGATTTTGAGGTTATGGTCTTTATATTTACTTTAGCTTAGTGCCCAGTTAAACGGGATGCAACCACAGCCCCTAACACTTGTGTCATGTCACCCCATTTTGATTTATTTTTTAATTACAGTGACGATATTACTACTACTGAGAACATACCTCTGGAAAATGAGAGTTCTGCACTTAAGTGAAGTGCGTTCAAATGGGATCAAACTTTTGAATTGAAAATAGGGAGTAAAGGGGGTTTGCAGGTCTTCAATTCAAAAGCATAAATTCGCCTGAACGCGTTTCACTTTTATGAGCTACTCTCATTTTCCAGTAGTATCTAATAATAGCAAAAAAAAAAACCACATGCATTTTGGATGTTGTAAACACATGGCTGACAGGTAGATCAAGTGACACGAGATTTTTATAATTGTTAGTGCTTTTTCAGCATTGGGCCCCACTGGTCAGCTCTTCGTATTAGAAACGTTGGTATATTCGTTTTCCACGAAATCGTGACATTAAAAGTTTTTCTCGTCAATCGTTACAAACAACACAGGGTAAGTAACAGGTGTGAGGGACGGCTGGCAGTTCAGTCCAGTCGGGACGTTCCTGAAGGAAAAGAAGGAGGAAGAGCAGGCTTTTCAGGGCATTACATCCCCTGGGACGCTAGGTGGTAGCTTCCCTGGATGGCAACGGTTCCTCGGATTCCGGTAAAGCATCCTGGGACGTGCGTGGAGTCCGTTTCCTCAGCCCTGTTGGGTGCCATAGGTGTCGCCGGGGGAGCTCACAAAGAACCTGGGAACTCCTACTATTACAACAACCCGGAAGTACTTTGGAGTCTCGAGGACGGAAGCCCGCAGTACTTCCAAGCTACTTAAGAAAGAAGGATGTGACATTGACCTGGAAGAAGAGATGGTCATGGACTATTTAAAGGACTGGTCAAGACCCAGCAAAGGAGCCAGAGTTGGGTGGTAGAGTGACAGAGCTGCTGGGTGGAGAGGAGGATTGTGATTATTGATTATTTGTTATTATTAATTGGAGAATTGTGGAGTGTGCGATGCTTTGTGTACTTTATTCAAGAAGATAATTAAAGAATAATTCTTGGTGCTTTTTACAAATGTGTCTTGGAAGTCTGTCGGGTGGGTTTAACTGGGCAACAGCGCCCCTAGCATCCACACAGGTAAAAACAAACACCGCTTTGGGGTGTTGTATTAATTGAAGGTCAGCAATGCGATGTCAGAGTGATTAGCGCCAGTAGCCAGTAGAGTGGGAGTAAATCCCAGTTTAGCCACGGCCTGTGTAGAGTCTACGGGATTTTCTACGGGCTCACCAGTTTTCCTATCAAATCCCATAAAAGATAAGTTGATTACTGACTTCAAATTCTCCAGTCTGATTCAGTGTAACGGTGTACCATGCGATGTATGGTGGAATCCTGCCTAGTGCCCAGTGTTGCTGAAACAGGCTCCTAAACTGGAGTAAGTAGACCCCGAAAAAGAGATGGCTGGCTCACTGGTTCAGATTAAATACCTGCATCAAATGTGCCTTTATAAGTTATCGGTTGCAAGAACAGGGATGTGGAGTCAGTAGATAAATCCTTCGACTCTGACTACGACTTCTTTAATTTCCGGTACTTCTGACTCTGACTCCCCGACTCTGACTCCTCTGTATTTAATATGCTAATGTATTTTCAATGTTGATTGAAGGAAGGCAACATACAGTCATATGAAAAAGTTTGGGAACCCCTCTCAGCCTGCATAATAATTGACTCTCCTTTCAACAAAAAAGATAACAGTGGTATGTCTTTCATTTTCTAGGAACATTGGAGTACTGGGGTGTTTTCCGAACAAAGATTTTTAGTGAAACAGTATTCAGCTGTATGACATTAAATCAAATGTGAAAAACTGGCTGTGCCCAAATGTGGGTCCCCTTGTAATTTTGCCGATTTGAATGCCTGTCACTGCTCAGTGCTGATTACTTGCAACACCAAAATGGTTGGATGGGCTTGTTAAGCTTTAAACTTTATAGACAGGAGTGTCCAATCACGAGAAAAGGTATTTAAGGTGGTCCATTGCAAGTTGTGCTTCCTTCCCTTTGACTCTCCTCTGAAGAGTGACAGACAGCATGGGATCCTCAAAGCAACTCTCAAAAGATCTGAAAACAAAGATTGCTCAGTCTCCTGGTTTAGGGGAAGGCTACAAAAAGCCATCTCAGAGGTTTAAACTGTCAGTTTCAACTGTAAAGGAATGGAATCAGGAAATGGAAGGCCACAGGCACAGTTGCTGTTAAACTCAGCAGGTCTGGTAGGCCAAGAAAAATACAGGAGCGACATATGTGCAGGATTTTGAGAATGGTACAGACAACCCACAGATCACCTCCAAAGACCTGCAAGAACATCTCACTGCTCCGTATGCTTGGTTTATTACCTGCAGTGCTTTCAACTACGTCTGGTTACACTTGTCTTCGAGTACAGGGAAAAAAAAAAAGGCAATTTGTCTCGACACAAGAATGAAGGTGATCAAGCAATATGGTGGAGGAAAGAAAGGGAAAGCGATCGCATGTGGTGCAAGTTATCCCGTTGTAACTGGTGCTCACCACATGTGCTGCACTGCTGCGCTCCGGCTTTGAGTCCCATCGACCTCTGAAGCTTCCGCATTGTGACTCACGATGTGCTGCTTGGTTTATTACCTGCAGTGCTTTCAACTAAACTGCCATGACGGGGTAATCAAACCACGCTGAACTCCTTTATCTGTTAATGTTTATTATGAGCAGACTGAAATGTTAAAACAGAAAACATACGAGTGCTCAGACTCTGCCGGTACAACCCACAGCTAACACGATGTACACGGGGAGAGGTGAGCACTGATGGGGTAACATAACACAGGCAAAGAAAGGATTCCATGCGAGCAACATTCATAAAGAAACAAAATAATACAATAATTTACACAAAAAAAGAGAAACTCTACACAATGTGCGAAGAATGGTGATAAAAAAGGATATAAAACAAACAATAGGACTTAAGGGACAACTTATACAGTGTTATAGTTACGGTCAGGCTTGAATACATATACAGTACCAGTCCGTCTTACATCCAGATTGACTTACGACAGGTCCCTTAGAACCGAACGTGGACATAAGTCGACGACTACGGGTATGTGCCACTCAGCAGATTACATTTTTTGCTGTTTTAGACATACACTTTATTGGCCAAAAGATTGTAGACACTTGACCATCACACCTAAATGAGCTTGCTGGACATCATATTCAAAAAACCAAATACATTTATATGACGTAAGCCCCCGTTGGCAGCTATAACTGCCTCCACTCTCCTTTCATCAAGATTTTGGTGCATGTTATTGGGCATTTATGCCCATTCAGCAAAAAAAGCATTTGGCCGGTCAGGTACTGACATTGGACGAGTACACCAGGCTCACAATCAGTAGTTCTGTTCATCCCAAGGGTGTTCACTAGGGTTGGAGTCAGGGCTCTGTGCAGGCCACTTGAGGTACTCCACGTCTTTATGGACACAGGGCACAGTCACGCTAGAACAGGGAACGGGCCTTCAACAGCCTGTAGGCCCAACGTTGGAAGCGCATGATTATCTACAATGTGTCTGTATGCTGTATTATACAGGGTGGCCCACGAAAAAGTAGCCCGCCTTCCTGCCAGAGTGGCGCGCCGATTGACTACCCTCATCACGAAAGCTGTGTAGACATAGTGCAAACGTGTGAGTACGAGCTGAGCGACCTATTCCATTCCACAAAGAATCATTTTCAGCACTTTCTGTAAAGAGTGAGTAAAGATTTTTGCATTTCAAGTTCTTTCTTTATGGAAAGGGCGCCTTTTTTCGCCAGGGAGGCGGGATACTTTTTCGTGGGCCACCCTGTATAATGGAATCCTTCACTGGAGCAAAAGGGGCCTAGTCCAAGCTATTGAAACACAGCCCCAGACCGCCATCCCTCCTGCACCAAACTTTATGGTAGGCGCTATGCGGTCCAGAAGGTAGCGCTCTCCTGGCATCTGCCAAACACAAGATAGTGAAGTGTGATTCATCACTCCAGAGAACACATTTCCACTGCTCCAGAGTCCAATGGCGGCGTGCTTCACACCACTCCAACCAGCGCTTGGCATTGCCCACAGTGTGCGCAGCCATGGAAACCCATTTCCCTAAAGCTCCCGACACACAGATCTTGTGCTGACGTTACTTCCAGAGGCAGTTTGTATCTCTGTAATGAGCGACACACAAGAGGATGGCAGATTATTATGGTGGCCTACCCCGCACTGTGAGTTTGCGTGAGTTTAACTATTTCGTGGCTGAACTGCTGTTGCTCTTTGATGCTTCCACTTCACCATAATGGCAGTTATAGTTGGCTGGGGAAGATCAGAAATGTGGCAAATGTGGCATTATAGAACAGTGCCACGTTTAAAGTCACTGACCCAATGGTTCTCAATGGTGATTCATTTTATGTAGCTGAATGAAATAATTTGGAGGGATGTCCACATACTTTTGGATGGGGAGTAAGAAAACACAAAACATTAAAACCCATGTGTACACCACTGTAGTGCCCAGATATTAAATGAAGGGTGCCATTCTCGTCAAATAAACCTGTCCACAAGTGCAAGCTGGGTCACAAAGTGTAAGTTGTCTGCCTGACACGTGTACTCAGAAATTACCAATTCATCCACCCATCCATTTTCTAAACCAACTTAATCATTAGAGCAATCGAGACGAGGACAGGCCATTCAGCCCAACAAAGTTTGCCAGTCCTATCCACTTAATTTTTCCAAAAAAAAACCCAACAATTCGAGTTTTGAAAGTCCCTAAAGTCTTACTGTCTACCACTCTACTTGGTCGCTTTTTCCAAGTGTCTATCGTTCTTTGTGTAAAGAAAAACTTCCTAATGTCTGTGTGAAATTTACCCACCATAACAAGTTTCCAACTGTGTCCCCGTGTTCTTGATGAACTCATTTTAAAGTTACAGTCTTGAACCACTGGACTAATTCCCTTCATAATGTTAAACACTTCAGTCAGGTCTCATGTTAATCTTGTTTTACTTAAACTGTGTAATGGCCGACCCTTTAACCAGACCGGCCACTACACTACCAAGGCGATTCCTTGGATAACCTGAGGCTTCTTTATCTAGTAACAAGCTGTACTCCTTTCAGATTGTCCTATTCCCCAACACGACGAAACAACAAACAAACGGTAGACAGATATGTAAAACCAAATATGAATATATTGACAGTGATAGATATAAATATACACAAGGACAGACGAATATTCAATTATATATATATGTGTGTGTGTGTGTGTGTGTGTGTGCACAAAACACCACTATCCCAATGACACCAGTGACTAATTATTATATACAACACAAATATGCATATATTTACAAAGAACCCTCCCTTGGCCTAAACACTAACTGAACAAACACAAACACAGATGAAATGATAAGCGGCGGTTGAAATGGAAATGATAGATGAGTCCAAAAGCTAATAAAGTCCGGCAAACGTTTGATATTGGCTGGTGTGAAATTTTGCTTCCTCGTGACAATACAAAAAACATCTCACCGTTAAGTGTCCACGGCAGTGGTTGGCAAAAGTCCAAACCCTGGGGTTTCTCTGTGCTGGCTGCTGTGTTAATAATCTGGATCCTGAAGAAGCAAGTAATGGACGGGTATGATGCTCGGAATTAAGTGGAAATATGTGTAAAATTATTATTTTCCTTCCTCTCTCTCTCTTCACCTCTTCACTTACGGGGACAGCATTTACTGACGCACATATAAAGGACAGTAAACGGGACAATGAAAACAAAACACACTCAGCACAGACAAAAAACAAATACTTATTATTATGTGGCCCTGCTACACTGTAAAGGCTCAGCTCTTTTAATCTTTCCTCATAACTCAACCCCTGTAGCCCTGGAATCAGCCTAATCGCTCTTCTCTGGACCTTTTTCTAGCGCTGTTATGTCCTTTTTGTAGCCTGGAGACCAAAATCGCACCTAGTACTCCAGATCAGGCCTCACCAGTGTGTTATAAAGCTTGAGCAGAACCTCCTTGGCCTCCTCTACACATCAAGGCACTATATAACCTGACATTCTGCTAGCCTTCTTAATGACTTCTGAACACTGTCTGGAAGTTGATATAGTGTTGAGTCCACTGCGACTCCTAAATCCTTCTTATAAGGTGGACTTTTGATTTTCAGACCTTCCATTGTGTATTCAAACCTAAACCTGGAGGCCTAAACTGCCCACAGTACTCCAGAGGAGGCCTCACCAGTGTGTTATAGAGCTTCAGAAGAACGTCCTTAGCCTCCTCTACACATCAGGGTGCTAAATAACCCGGCATTCTGCTAGCCTTCTTAATGGAGTCTGAACACTGTCTGGAAGTTGATATAGTGTCGAGTCCACTACAACTCCTAGCTCCTTCTCATAAGGTGGACCTTCGATTTTCAGACGTCGAGTCCACTACAACTCCTAGCTCTTTCTCATAAGGTGGACCTTCGATTTTCAGAAGTCGAGTCCACTACAACTCCTAGCTCCTTCTCATAAGGTGGACCTTCGATTTTCAGACGTCGAGTCCACTACAACTCCTAGCTCCTTCTCATAAGGTGGACTTTTGATTTTCAGACCTCCCATTGTGTATTCAAACCTAAACCTGGAGGCCTAAACTGCCCACAGTACTCCAGATGAGCCCTCACCAATGTGTTAAAAAGTTTGAGCAGAACCTCCTTGGCCTCCTCTACACATCAAGGTACTATATAACCTGACATTCTGCTAGCCTTCTTAATGACTTCTGAGCACTGTCTGGAAGTTGATATAAGGTTGAGTCCACTATGACTCCTAGCTCCTTCTCATAAGGTGGACGTTTGATTTTCAGACCTCCCATTGTGTATTCAAACCTAAACCTGGAAGCCTAAACTGCCCACAGTACTCCAGATGAGGCCTCACCAGTGTGTTAAAAAGTTTGAGCAGAACCTCCTTGGCCTCCTCTACACATCAAGGTACTATATAACCTGACATTCTGCTAGCCTTCTTAATGACTTCTGAGCACTGTCTGGAAGTTGATATAAGGTTGAGTCCACTATGACTCCTAGCTCCTTCTCATAAGGTGGACTTTTGATTTTCAGACTTCCCATTGTGTATTCAAACCTAAAGCTGGAGGCCTAAACTGCCCACAGAACTCCAGAGGAGGCCTCACCAGTGTGTTATGAAGCTTAGGCAGAACCTCCTGTAACTTGTACTCCACACATCAAGGCGCCATATAACCTGACATTCTGTTAGCCTTTTTAATGGCTTCTGAACTCTATCTGGATGTCTATAGCTTAGAGTCCTCTACGACTCCCAAATCCTTCTCATAAGGTGGAATCCACTGTTTTATAGTCATGGACAACTGAAAGGCATCCCACAGGTTAAGCATCCTTGCATGGAGTTTTAGTCCAGCACAGGACATGTTAACAAACACACGTCAACGTTCAGAGACCGTAATTGAATTCAGGGTCATGGGGGCGGCAGGAGGCAGGAGTTCAGTCCATCACAGGGACATATCTGCTGCGCTGCACTGCACTGTCTGCTAAGACTTTAGGCTTCAGACGCTGAGGTCATGGGTTCAGGTCCTGCCATTGACACTGTGAGACCACGAGCAAGTCACTTCACCTGCCAGGGCTCTGATTAGAAAAAACAAAAATAATAAAAAAGTGACCATCTGTATCTCAAATTGGATAAAAGTATCAACCAATATACTGAATATATTCAAATTGTGCATATTTTGGAAGTTATGTCAGTTCACTCAAACTTATTTTCTGAAGTTGATTTTTAACTTTGTTCAAGCCAAGTGTGGACCCAACTCTGTCTAAGAATACTCCGCAGTCATCAACTGCCCTCCTCTTAGTTCTAATATTAATTGACTTTATGTTTATGTTCCAATTTTCTGCTAATTTACTGTCTGTTCCCGTATGTTAATGTTGTCAGGTTTAACAATTTGCTGTTTACACACCGTAGATGTGAATTTGTGTACACGCTCGGAGTCTGCACTATACAAATGGCAAAATGAAGTGAATTAAATATAAAGTTTAAATTGCATGTCATTCTGTAGCTCGAGCAGCAATGAGTGCCAGTCGACAAACCCACAGAGAATAAGCAAAAGCCAGACGGGCACAGGGTGGGCTCCATCTCTTCTGGAAATCGCAGTGCCAACCACTGTGCCACCCAATACAAAGAATATAAAGCATAACACAAAGCTCGGATCCTGAACACACTAAAATGGATAAGCAGTTGGAAAATGGACAGCTGGATAAATCACAGAAAAAAGAAATACGAGGGACGTTTCAAAAGATTTCCACACTTTTATATTTTTGTTGGAAATGGTGAAGGCGGGTGGAGGAGTAATTGGGCATTACAAAGTCGGTACGATACTGGGAAAACTGAATCGCAAAGGAAGGTGACTGAGTAGAAAAGTGATGTCATTTGTTTTTGAAATTCTTAATAAATGGAGTTAAAAAAAAAAAGTGCAGAAACTTTTTGAACATCCCTAGTAATAAAATCAAAATCCAGTTTAATGAAAACAGGAAATGAATGCTATTATTTTCTAAAAGAAGAAAACAAAAGCGACTGTCTGTATGGTGATGACAAATACGCCCGCCGACGAGCAGTGCACATCAAGCTGCCTTGATTTTTTGGTAGGTGAAAGCACGACGCCTCGCTGTGTACCTGCATGACAAAGCATGAGGGAGACCTCCCTGCTAAAAACGCCTGCGCCTGCAGAAACTCCTCTTCACTGGGAAAGTGCACTACAGATAAAAAAAAAAAAATAATAATAATAATAAAATAACACAAAACCAGGGGCACCAATTTTCTTGCTTTACAATATACTGCAACTGTTTAATAAAGCGCTGGACAAATACAGAGTATGTGCAGAGTGAAAACGCAAGTTTAACATCGGCTACATAAGACACAAAGATATGATACACACCATTCTGTGCCGCAAGCATAATGAAAATTAAAGAAATTACCGTATTATTAACCTTTAAAGTTGGAGCAAACACACAACATATCTCATATCTATAATCAGGTATTTCATCTATGTTCAGATATATTGCTCACATTTTACACATTGATGTATATGTGTTTATAAAGACAGATAAGATAGGCACTATATGAGAGATAGATAGTTAGATAAATCACTATATAATAGATAGATATTTGTCACAAGAGTGAATTTAGTATGTACAGTAGGTCTTTCATATATACACTATTAGTATAATAATAATATTATCATTACTTGACTGACTGCCTTTATCCACGGTGACTTAAAACATTTGAGATACAGTTGATTACTTTTTATTGTTTTCTCTAATTGGAGCCCAGGCAGGTGACGTGATCTGCTTGTGGTCACAAACGTCATTAAGTGGGATTTGAACCCACACCCTCATGGTATGTCATCCAAAGTCCAAAGCTTTAACCACTACAACACACTGCCTGCATATGTACATGCACTTATGGCATATATACAGAGTGTGTGTTTTATATATATTTATTTTTACATGTATACAGTACAAACAATATGTATGTATATATATATATATATATATATATATATATATATATATATATATATATACACACTGTATATTATCAATACTTACACATATATAATATATATTCACTATAATATTTATACATATATTTACATGCACATATTGTGTGTATGTGCCATATGATAGATATATATATATATATATATACTGTAGATCATAAATACTTATACAGTACAGTACATATATATGTACAGTGTGTATATTATATAAATTCAGCATAATATTTATACACATATGTACATGCATACATTGTATATATGTGTGCAGTATGTATTATATATGTATAAATACTTATACATATATATGATATACAGTATATTCACTAACATTTATACATATATTTACATGCACATATTGTGTATATGTGCCATATGTTTTATATATATACTGTACATTATAAATATTTATATATGTACAGTGCATATATTATATAAATTCAGTATAATATTTATACATATATGTACATGCATACATCGTACCTATGTGCAGTATGTATGTATGTATATACACTGTACATTATAAATAACTATACATATATATGATATATTCAGTATAATACATGAACACATTGTATATATGTGCAGTATTATATATATATATATATATATATATATATATATATATATATATATATGTATATATATATATATATATATATATATATATATATATATATATATATATATATATATATAAATATATGTATATATCCAGTACATTATAAATACTTATACATATATATGATATATTCAGTATAATATTTATACATATATTTACATGCATATATATGTGCAGTATGTATTATATATGTACATATACTGTATATTATAAATAGTTATACATATATATGCACATATGATATATATGTACAGTATGCATATTACACATATTCAGTATGTATGTATATTATACACAGTGGGTGTAATATATAATATACTCTAATATATAATATTTAGAAATAAATGCACATACATTACTGTATATATGTGCAGTATGTATACACAGTGTATATGCACATATGGCACACATGTACAGTATGGAAATGCAGTGTCTAGCATTATAGATGTACACACACACATATATGCAGTGTATGGTGCAAGCTCCTTTGTTTTGAGCGCATGACGAAGGTGATAAGAGTGAAGTTCATGGTGCAGCAAATGGCTGTCTTGATTGCCCTGACTCAAGTAACAAAATCAAACAATATATATATATATATATAAAATTGACATGAATTCAGACTTGATGCAAATCCTCCTGAACAGTCATTGCGTAGCAGAGCCTAACTTTCAAAAATACGGGTATTAAAAAAAACAAACAACCAAAAGCCACCAAGCCAGCTACCAGTCAGTGTGCCATTGAAGCAGGTCGCTTATGTACTGTTAATGTAGGAGCTGGAAGTCATCCGGCTGGATGCCAGTGTTAAAGCCCCAGTTTGGGCAGACCAGCTTGTGTTCAGTCACAATGACAGGGCAGGGCAGGCCATGCAGTTTCCTTCACGAAGTGTGCTATTAAATTGGTGGAATGGTGTCATATGTGTGGATAGCCCTGTAGAAAATCAAATCTCGCTCCCCAAACAAAGTTAAACTGAACATTTGAGAAGCAGAATGAAAGTGTAAAAGTGTTCGAGTTTGCCGGGCATACCCCCGCCCAACTTTAAGAATGCCGGTCCAGAATGAAATAAGCGTGAGTCGGAGGAGCAGCACCTTTAAAAGTGCCTCTTCAGATCGATGCCTGGATGAGGTGAACTGCGCGAAGGTTCCTCAAAGACCCCCCTCTTTCTTTAACTTCGGGTTGTCCTGACGTGCCAGTACCCGGCTCGGTCGCTTATACTCCTCATTCTTGATTTCTGTTATTTGCACATCTTAGGAAGCTTTTCAAAGCCCAAAGGTAGAACTTCGTGATCAGAGGACCCCTTATAGAATGGCGTGGATCTGCGAGGAACCACGCAACCCAGGAAAGCGACACTTCACGGCCTTTATTTTTAAGAGTGTGGACGGCAATATTGGGACTGAAGCACCACGTCGACAAAACACTACAAGAAAAGAACAAAACAAACTACCGTTTAAACCTTAATAATATTCAAAAACCCCAATCGCACAGATTTGTCCAAACACTCTTTTAGATCTGCAGCAAATTTTAAATACTTTTATGAACACCAGTATAGTTCTTTAAAAATCGTTTAAACACACTTGTATTTTTAGTCCGCTTATTTAATTGCAGATTCGCTATGTCGTTTAAATCCACTTGCACTGCAAAGCGCTAACTTACGGTGGACACTAAAAAAAATCATGGCAGCTGAAGTTCCCAAAATCAGATTTTCCTCTAATAAGGCTAAGCAGGGCCTTTTCTAATATTTTAAAACTGGCGACACTTTCCAGTTTTTGGAAAGGAAAAATAAAATTATAATGTCTATAAAAAGCGGAGGAACTGCCCGCGGACTTTTAGCATTGGAACAAAACTACGCACGCATATATTATTTAAAAAAAAGACTATAATAAATGCCTATTTACTATTAAAGTGACTTGTCTTCAAATTGCTGTCAATTTGAATCATATTGCAAAAACACCTTTTTGGATAATGGAATTGTTTTTCAAAATGATGGATTTCTCGAATGTTCTGGACTTTACGTATCTTTTCAGATTTTTGTTTTCTTCTGCTTCCGACTTTTATCGCTCTCTCTCTCTCTTTCTTTTTTTATCACCTCAGCAAACATATGCCAACGGTGCTCTTCCTTTCCATGACCCCCAAGTTCGACCTCCCCTCACTTGAGAGATGCGCTGATCTGCCAGCCTGCGCTTTACAGGTGGATGGATACGTGCAGCTTCTCCTTCTGGACCATCCCGGATCAAAACAAAGGTGTAAATAAATCCGTAAATAAAGAATTAAGAATAATAACACCAACAAAACGTTCCGAAAGAGGAAAGGCTTTACATTTTGTATGAAACACAAAGTTAATCTATCATGACAGAATCGGGCTTTCACCTGAAAGAGCTTCTCACGTTGAACTTTACCGATAATGTGCGCGTTGAGCTTCATCCTGTTCATTTTTTTATTCCTTTTCTATTTTATTTTTTTCTTCTCCTATTTAGCTACGTGTCCTTAAAAATAAACACATTTAATACAGCAACACAACATAACTGAATCCTTTTTTACAGGTTCGTTAAACTCTCAAACTCGAAATTCCATGTTTGCATAGGTGAAGAAGAACAAAAAAAAAACCGTTACTTGTTAGAATAAGAATGTATGCATCTCCTATCTTGACGTTATGGGAAATAAACCACCTTTTTTTTCTAAAGTGATTTGATTTAAGGGCAAAATGCAGGGATGCCTCTCGATAATCACTGGAAACATCTTAAAAATATATGTATGAGGTAGTATGTTTACATAACATTTAGAAAGTGAGGGAACCGTTTCTGAAAGAAAAAAAAGAAAGAAAGAAAGAAAGAAAGAAAGATCTTTACTGATGGTGCTGCTTAATTAACGTCTTAACGCTCCAGCAGCATTCCAATATAAACGGAACTTAAACTGGGGACATGTCAGGGAAAACAGCAATGAAAGTGGAAGGCTGATAAAGTTTAAAAAACCGGGATTTGGACCGCCAACGTATAGGAAACAATAATGCCAGTAATCTCAGAGGGGGAAAGAGAGCTTTCCATCCCAAAGTGACATCCGGATGCAGTCGACGAGCAACGCCGGCCCCTTCTTCACAGGTCCAGCGGTGTCCTCCTGTGATTTATTCTTTGGTTGAAGGCATTGTATTTTTAATAGTCCTTTATTGCGGTTTGAGTAATGTAACTCCATAAAAAAAGATGTTTGAACGTCCAGATGACCTTTTCTATGCAAGATCGACTGAGACTTTCTCAGATCATTTTTTTTTTCTCTCTCTCCATATAATAAAATCGCGTGGGCGGTGTCAATATTTTTCGAACTCTTCCTCACAAACCCGTGTTCATATTTTTTGTGACACACTTCTTTTATTCTATGCCATAAATACAATACATTCAACGTGGCAGTGTGCATGGGTTTAAAATTGCATGCGTGTTCAAATCTACAACGTTTTGAAGGACTGGGGCACTTTTTAGAAATGTGGCATCACCAACACACAGAGGGAAATACCCAAGTTCAGTTTCGAACGCTGCTGCTCCGTTGCGAATGAAAACAAAAGCAGACATTGGCCTTAAATACTTAAAGGATGATCTCATTATTTCATAAAAGTTGCATGAGCGCATGTGGATTTAGTAATAAGTGTAGCTTCATAAGCAAAGCAGCGAATTTACTATTATTATTATTATTTTATAATTATTACAGTGCTCGTCATCATAACACTATTGAATTAACAAAACAAATATTACGGCTTCTTAATTTTTTTTATTAGCACGACTTTATTCATATGGTTGCGGTGCAATTCTCCAGAAAGCAGCAAAAAAGTAAAATTAATTACTCCATCAATATTGGTGGAGAACGTCCAACGGGTTCAGGAGTCCGGCTTCACGTTTAATTCATCCGTTTTATTGAATCT
Source organism: Polypterus senegalus (assembly GCF_016835505.1). NCBI lineage: Eukaryota > Metazoa > Chordata > Cladistia > Polypteriformes > Polypteridae > Polypterus > Polypterus senegalus. Next base: position 132,080,340 of record NC_053168.1, read on the forward strand.
TAAAGACAACTGTTACGCTATCCCGTAAATCTGGATGAAGACGATCAAAGAATAAATAAAACGGTCGATTTCTAGTATTCGTTGACAACGGAGGAAAAAAAAAAAAAAGTACAAGCAAGGAACCGCACCAAATACAAACCGTCTTAAGTAAAAAAAAAACACACACACTTAAGTCTTCAGCTAATATAAGCCATCACTGACTAAATATCTTACAACTTTGTAAAACTAATGAAAGACGCTGCCTCGCTAACGAATGCGGAACAAACTGTGCAGTCCTTTTTTTGGGGGGTGAGAACGTGTTCAGTGCTTGTCAGCGCTATACCGGTGTGATCGACGCGTTGATAACGGGAATTTTCTTCACCGAATCCGTGGGATAATAAGAGCACAGCAATCTGTTTCAACATTGACACAATGTTCATAATACACTTAATTTATATAGCGCCTTTACCAAGATCAACGCGCTAAATGTTCACTTCATTTATCTAATATTTCGATTTTACCGGAACAATAACACTTGACGCATGACAGACAATTATTATGGAAAAAAAAAAAATTGATAATTTAAACTCGATGACATTCATAATTACACATACAGATTAAATAAACAGCTATTCAGACAAGTTGTACCATATGCGTTTGCAATTGATAAGCTGACAATACAAATAAAAACTAAATAAATTAAAGATGTATATTCTGGAAATCAAATCGTCAGAATATTTTAATTCCAATATAATACACTTGCACCGAGTCTACTGCAAAAACTGGACTTTTTAAAACGCTTTGGAAAACTTTCTTTGATTTCCAAATACAGGTTTATAGGAAGAAGTCCCGGCAAGCCTACAAGACAGGAACCAACCCCGGGAGGGACGCCAATCTTTAAATGTATTTAGTTATATATATATATATATATATATATATATATATATATATATATATATATATATATATATATATATATATATATATATATGAGGGGGAATCCGAGGTATAAATAACTAAATACATTTAAAGATTGGCGTATACGACTTGTGTATTTGGTGAAAACTGTTAATTTTTGCACTTTGAAAGAAAGAAATGGCTTTTTAAACAATAAAGATTTCAGCAGATCAGTGGATGTAGTAAAAACTGCTGTCTCCTGCACCTTTAAAGCAAACATGAAAGCAAGCATGGAAGAATCTAGGTAGGGCTTCACAAACACTATAACATGGTCTCCGCTGATCAATCGAAAAGAAAAAGAATCGCCTATTTGGAAATGCTTTGCCCCGTCTTTAATAAAACAAAGTTCACATCGCTTGTCTGGTAACGGTTCTAAATTCTGGGCAACGCCATGCGAGTAAAAAGTCTATGAAGAGCTGGGGTGAGGGCGGGAGGCATGCAGCGTGGTGCTCAGCACAAATCGGTCCATCTCAGAGACTATTTGCTCCAGTTTTGCTTCCCACCGAGTTTCTGATTGCAGGCTTGGTGACGTAGGGAAAACATCAAGTGGGAGAGACAGACAGATAGAGAGATAGATTCGGAGATGGATGGATGGACAGATGTTGGGGCGGAACTTGGAAATATTTCCAGGTTATTAGCTCCCTCCAACATTCATTCTGCATAAATAATCGGTTTGATTGCAACTGGCAATAACTCAGGAATGTAGAATCGAGGAACGGAAAGGTAAGATCTTATTTCTAAGCTTGTGGAGGTTATTTGCAGCAGAGTGACGAGATACAAGACGGGATTTTTAAAAAGGCTGATAGGAAAGAAAATGGTTAATGAGAAACTGTTTGGCTTGGGGGAAACAGTTTCATACACTTGATAAACACATAAAATATTATAAAAAAAAAAAAAAAAAACTCACCGATTTCTGATGAGCAAATCTCCATCCCCTGGTGTGGGAACTGGCACAGTTTGCAGAGACACGGCTTCCCTGAAATTCGGACTCAGTTTTGTGACGACGAGTTTTCTCATGGTGCTGGGTATGGAGGAGCCTTTAAAATCCATGAAGTGACTGGAGTACGACATATCTATTATGGACCGGCTCGGAGCGGAGAACAATTGCGATCCGGCCCTTGTCTTTTTAATCTGGAGTCTCCGGGTGATTGTCTTTCTGAAAACTAAAGTAACGATGGACATTTCTTACCTCGGATCAATAGATAATAATGGAACTGAATGTATTAGAAAACACAACTTTACGAAGAGGAGAGACGCTGGATTGGGTTACCTCGTTTCTCGACTGATAGCACGTCCTTTAAAAAGCTTTCTTTCGGGTTTTAAAAGAACGATCGTGCTCCTTGCACACCACAGTCCTGGGACGCCCCCTTTTTTAACTTAAAAAAGTGAGCATTTTGCCGAAGGTCGGTAACTAATGTTAAGAGTACGAGAGGCTTTAGTGGTGTGGTGTGACACTAGAGTTGTATTTGGCTGTCGGCCCCTCCCCTTCCCGTGCGAAGCATTCACTTCCTCATAAGGTGTAACGAATCAATCTAGCGGCATTGTGCCGTGCAGGGCTGGCTGCTATTGGAAACGCGATCAACGTAAATACTGTATGCGAGATTTTCAGGAAAGAAAGGCAAGCTTTGCAGTCGGTTCTTGTTGTTACGCGGAGTTGATAAATAAATAAACAAATAAATAAAAGGGGACTTGCTCCGTTAGATGTGTTTGGAAAGAGTGGGAACCCCACCCACTTTTCTTAGGCTGGGAAGGGAACAGCCAGGCTCTATCCGCCTCTTCGGCATACGCGCACATCACACCGAGCGAAGTAACCGCAGCGCGAGAGACGGAGAGGACGACAATCCCATCCTCAGTTCAGAAAGCAAAACAGAAACAGAAACAAGTGAACTGATGGTGGCGTTAAACAATCGTGTAATAAACATTATCCCTGGCCAACACGTTCTTGAAAGCTTCTTTGACTTTTTTTTGTTAAGATCGCGACATAAACAAAGTGAAAGTTACTTTAAGCGCTTCGGACTCGGCTGGACACAAGCAGCGGTACGCTAAGACTCGTGCTAAAGGAGTACGCGAAATAAGAAATGTGATAAAGACAGTGAATGTTATCTTCATGCAAACCAACTTACGACACAGAAGTGTATATTTTTTTAAACCCATGTCGTTGGCATCGCGTTTGATATAGCGCTTTTGCACACCTACAGTCTCGTTTAACTGGTTTTCTAAATGAATCTCCCATTGTGCTGGTGGTGGAGACTCAAGCCCACGCGATCACTCCTATCTAGAACCATTAAGGCCACATAAATGAAAACGTTTTGTATTCGATTCATAAAATACGAAACGTATCGATCCCTTTTTTTTATTTTGCCTACAGATGTCCCAGTAGTCGTTTAAACATGAACTTCCACCCGTGTAAACTTGGCAAAAATGGTAAGGACTGCCCTGCTGCTGCTAGTGGGCATTAAAGGGTTAATTGCCCAACGCCTGAGGAGGCAGTTTAAGAATCACCATTTTTCCCGATGTTTTATATTAACAGTAGTGAATCATAATAAATTATATGACTAATCATAAAAAAGTGTACTCACAAGGGAACTCTCACCAAAAATATGAAAGGTGTCTTAAAATCAGAGTTTTTGTGTGTGTTGTGTTTCCATGAGAATTACACGAAGTGAAATCCACAATAAAAGCCACTTACGAAATAACGGTTTTCAATACTAACAATGGACACAAATCAGTAACTTTGTTATCTTAGGACTTTCAAACCTGTAAGTAATATTTTTTTTCGATTAAAGAAATTTGGCGACTAAGGAAAAAATGAATAACGGTAATATTAATAACAAATGAAAGCGGCGAGTCTCTGTTCTCATTAGTGGCGGTACTGCCTCACAGCGCTGGGACTCCTGTTTGGTTCCCAGTTGGGAAACCTTAAGTGTGTGTAGTTTATTCCCCCCCCCCACGCCTTTTTTAGGGTTGACCCCCCAAATCCAGCGACATGATGAAAGGTTAATTTATCAGTTAGCTCTGTACTGGGTGAGCACTTGGTGTATGCGTGCATGTACCATGCAAGCGACGGACTGGCGTCCCGTCCAGGGCTGATTTCAAATTGGCACTCCTCGACCTCGTACCATAATAACTAAAATAACAGATGGACTATATATGATTCTTGTTTTATGACAATATTAAGAATTGCAGTGAATGTCGAACATAAACATTATTGAGCTGAAAGAATCCGTGATCGCAAGAAAATGTAAAATTATACGACACCAACAAAGCGATCGAATCGTCCTTTAAAAGTGAGTTATAAACACGATTTACGACTCTCCAATCTTCTTTAGTAATATTGCAAATGACAGAATCATAAGGAATATTTTTTGATGAAAGGTTCTTGCGAAGACCAAAAAAAAAAAAAAAGAACCAGAGCCTAACATTTGCACATCACTTATCAATTAAGTCTTTCCTTTTGTCATGTAGTTCAGTTACAAGGGAAAAAACAAGACAATTAAAAAGATTGACAGGTAGGTTTTACTGTCAGGGGTGACGTTGGCGGCGAAGGGGAGGAGGAAGCGAGGAGCAGGAAAAGCGGCTCGATGTGTCTGTCTATCAGTTGAGGCTGTCTGAAGCCCTCCTGGATTGTGAGTGTTAGATTTTTCCCGAAGAGACAGGACTGTGGGATCACTCCTTGGGAGTTTTAGCGGAACAGTTAGTTCATGGCCATCCTTGGCGGAGAGTAGTTGCCGGATTTCTGCTTTTTTGGCTTTTTTCCCCCATTCTCTTTCTTTGGAGCGGCGTCTGGCAAGCAGCAGCAGCAGCACCAGCAGCAGCGGGGTGTGCGTTTCTGTCTTGGGGGGGTGAGTATAGTTTTACTGTTTGCCGTGGAAGTGCTCGCTCGTACTCCGCTGTCTCTTTGAAGTGTCAAGACGATCGCGCAAGAGACACGAAAGAGATAGAAAGTCGCAGGGACAGGGCTGATAGTGTGCGATCTGTCCAGCGGGTGACGAGCTGGCATTAATCTCCTAACGCTCTCTCTTTTTTCTTTTTTTTTTTTTTGTTCAGTCTACGCTTTCGAAAAGAAAACGGGAGGACGATTGGAAAAATGAGCTATAATATGGAGATTTTACAGCGGGAGCAAAAGAAGATCAAGCCAAGTAACAATTGTAGCTGGTGATCGCTCCGACAGAAGAAGGGGGAGTGACTGAAACTAACCTCTCATCTGCAGATTTTTTTTCCCCTTTACACCCCCCACCCCTCCTTCGTAGTGCAGTGAAGTGCCGAGAAGATGTACGGTGAGTGATCGGAGCCGCTAACATGAGACTGCCCAGCGGACGCCACTTGTGTTTGTGACAGCGCTCTCTCTCCCTGCGTGTTCGAGTAGAGACGTGAAGGAAATTTAGAGAGAGAGAGAAAGAAAGAAAAGGAAACGAGAGCGTATTACACAGACAATTTTGGAGGATTGACATACCCCACAACACCCCCTTCTGTGTGTGAACTTCTTAACAGCGGTTACTGGAAGAGCCGCCTCCGCACCAGCGCTGGTTCTACTGGAGGAAAAAAATAAATAAAAACAAAACAAATACAAAACAAAACATTTCGAAAAGAGAGAAAAAAAAAAGGAACCCCAAAAAGTTGTATTTTTCTCTGTGGACGCACTTTGATTTTTGATTTCTGTATGAAAAGTCCTGCGGAAAGTCTCGAGCAGCAGCAGCAGCACTATGCCGAGGAGAAAGCAGCAAGCACCGAGGCGGTCTGCAGGTAAGGCCATCACCGCAGCGCATCGCTTTGAAGCCGCGGCGACACACGCGCGCGCACACGCTCACGCTCCTCTCTGATAGGTCCCGCTGCCCCAAACCCGCACCCAACCGCTGCCAAGCATCCGCTCGCTGTGCCCGGGACAGACCGTAAAGTGAGAGGTGCTAGGTGGGAGCGAGCAGTCCAGGGGGAGGGGTGAGCTCCAGCACGCCGGGTCTCCTGTCTTGCCTTTTCGTTCTTTAAAAAAAAATCTTTTGTTTTTGTCATCCAGTACATTAGGGGTGGTGGAAAACAAAAGTTAGTTTTTTTTTTTTGGTTATATTTTCAGCCTTTCTAGCTGGTGTTTAGAAAAGAAAAAGAATCGTAACGGGGAAGAAAACTGGCAAGAGCTGGTTTTCCCTTCTTTTTCTGGTTTATTAGACTATTGCCATCCTTGATTTGATGCGTGATTGATCGCCTGTCATCTGGCAGCCTTTGATCTATTCATTCCTGATAAACATCAATAAATCACTCACCATGGAAACATAAATGCCCCTGACGGCTTAGCCACTCGCAGGACTCCCCCTAACAATCTTTTTCTTTTTTTGTTCTCTTAAAAACGATCACTTTAACTAAAGTTTCTGAAGCCCTCTGTAGCCTGTGTATATAGTATATGTTGGCCATTTAGCACTGAAGTGATTTCTGTCGGAAGAGGATACAAGTTATATGTACTGTAGGTGCCATGTATTAGTACTGCTGAAGCTTTGTAGACCATAAACTGGAATTAGGCTTAAAAAAAAATAATAAAGTGATATTTTTTTTCTGCTGTTCTGCTTAGTTATATTAAGGTGGTGTAGTGATTTCTGGATCAAAAAATGCATTTATACTTTAATGGCACTGAAGGAAATACGATCAGATATTGGATTTAACGGTAATGGAAAAACATATTTTGCATGGTAACAAGTGGCTCAGTAAAGGAAGGAATGCAATCTCCTCTTAATGATTTAGGATAATTATAATTTTTGATGCACTTTTGTACACTACATCATGGAGTAATAAGCATTCTCTAAACATATAATTTAGCTGCTGTAATACACCTTTGAGCTTTTAATAACTGGCTAGTAATGAATAATTTTAAAAGAAATATTTCTGTTCATTTAAAATTATTAATTACCAGACAGCTAGTAAAGACTCAAAGGGAACAGATAGACAAATAAAGTATTCTAGTCAATTAGTAAAGGCTCAAATAGAATGGATTGATAGATAGATACCTTTATTTGTACTTCTATCTATCTATCTATCTATCTATCTATCTATCTATCTATCTATCTATCTATCTATCTATCTATCTATCTATCTCCTTTGAGCTTTTACTAACTGACTGGTAATGAATAATTGTAAAGGAAATATTCATATTTATTGCAGTTTTACAAAAGACACACGTGTCTAATTTATTCCTTGCATTTATGGCATCAGTACTGTGTGCTGTTTTCTTGTCTCTCTCTACATGGCCGGCATTAATAAGAAAGCATGTTGTAGTGAAATCTATTATCTTAGTGGTATTTTACTGGTCAAAGTTCTCTTAACTCACAACTTCTCTGAAAAAAAACACCATAATGATCAGCACGTTTTTTGTTTTTCACCGCACACCACTTGAAGATAAAAAAAAAAACAACAAAATCTGTTTAGTTTTTGTGGCTGCACTTCTTTAGCACCTCGCACACGAGGACACCCCTCCTCGAAATGGAAATGCCAGGGGTAATCAGTCCAGTTTCATCCTTGTGCCTTATGATGCGCCTCCTGCCCTGCCTGTCAAGAAGAAATTGAAGAATGTTACTGTAAAGATCCTTTTTTATTGTATTTCTCATTTACATGTTGTTAATCAAAGAAGACACTGTCTTATTAAAATGCATAAAATGAGGATTGAGGAGTGTCTCGGTTAGTTGTGAGATTCTTCAGCACCTCAAAGCATTAAAATCACGATTAACTAAAAATGTTAAAATTACATCTTAAGACCAAAAAATAATAATTTTTACAACAAAATTAATTTTTGTTTCATTTTATCACAGACCACCTTCACACATTAAGTATCCAGCATTTTGATAACTGCAAATCTGAAAGTATTATTTATGGCAATGTCTAAGTTTAATTTAGATAACTGCAAATCTGATAATATTATCATTTATAGCAATGTCCATTTCTTCACATGACCTCAAGCCCCCCTACTGATTTTTAGTTTGTATCATTAGTAATCCTTGGACTGCCTTGATGACTTTAACAAGTAAAAATGAGCTTTTACATTAAATACGTTTCAGGTATTTACACTGGGCTGATAAAAGTAACTTTTTTATATTTGTTATCAGCATGTAAACTTATTATGTTAAATGTCAGTGTAAATCATTATCAGTCAAGTAAAACAAAATACCAATAAAGCAAAAAAATCTGTAAATATGTAATTAGGTTAAAATGATTATTTTGTTGGTGCTTGTGTGAGTGTTATGTGTATGTGTGTATATCTAAATATATATTTATTTGCGTGTGTGTCTGTGTCTATATGTCTTCATATCTGTATATACATATATATATATACACTCATAAATTATATATATATAAAGTGTGTGAATATATATATATATGTGTATGTGTGTATCTCTATGTATGTCTTCATATCTACAATATATATATATATATACATATACACACA